>NW_027464084.1:227500-307500 GCF_050947455.1 Rhinoderma darwinii
GCATCCGCTAGACGCGCCCCACATCCACTAGACACCCCCAGAGCGCCCCGCATCCACTAGACACCCCCAGAGTGCCCCGCATCCGCTGGACGTGCCCCGCATCCACTAGACAACCCCAGAGTGCCCCGCATCCACTAGACAACCCCAGAGTGCCCCGCATCCACTAGACACCCCCAGAGTGCCCCGCATCCACTAGACACCCCCAGAGTGCCCTGCATGCGCTGGACGCCTTGTGAAAAGTCCTCCCAGAAGAGTGCGGCTGTAATAGTCACATAATGGGCCACCTCAATATTATGCCCGTGGTTCTGGAATGGGATGTACAACAAGTTCAGAATACCAGTCTGCTGCATCTAAAGCCATTAGGATTCTGTCGTGTAGTAAGAGGCATGAACATAATATTACCACTTTACAAAGATAGTGCTGCCTCGTCGGGAGCTGCGTGCTGGGCACCGGGCGCCCTGTACACACCGGCGAGGGGACCACGAACCATCTGCCCAAATATATAAATGCCGGGCTCTCAAAGTCTATCAGGAAGTTGTAGAAGTTTTCATGAAACGACCATGAAGCTTTATAGACACCGGCCCTTTAACCCAACGACAAATGACTTCCCCCAATTATAATGTGCCAGACCAGGGCCCCCGAGAAAGAGCGGAAACCCCACTACACTGGGATCCCCCGTCCCTGGCCCGCAGCGTCATCACCCCGTGTGCGGCACATTATACAAATGGATCCTGACGGGGCGAGAGTAATTCACTTCTGCTGGTGTCTAATTAACAAGATGATCATCGCACGTCAAATCCAGCGTCACTAACGATTAACCAGCGCCAGAGGAGCGCCCTGACATCCCGGGAACCCATCCCCCGACACCGGGAATAACGCATCAGCTGCCAGCGCGGCTCCGACATATCACCAAAAAATAAAATCAACGTTTTTTCCACCTTCTGGGCGACGGGTGAGAACGGAAAGAAATACCAAGAGACGATTTACTAAATGATTTCCTTTCCAGAAATAACTTTTGACATAAATCAGGATAATAATCGCAACGTTCAACCTTTTTTATCAGAAATACAATTGGGAAAATTGATATCGAATTGATTAGAACTTGTGGCAGGGAACAGGTTAACAGAATCCATAATGAATGATGCGCTGCCCTCTGCCCGTCACCCCCTCTGCCCGTCACACCCTCTGCCCGTCGCCTCCTCAGCCCGTCGCCCCACCAGCCCGTCGCCCCACCAGCCCGTCGCCCCCTCTGCCCGTCGCCTCCTCAGCCCGTCGCCCCACCAGCCCGTCGCCCCCTCAGCCCGTCGCCCCCTCTGCCCGTCGCCTCCTCTGCCCGTCGCCCCCTCTGCCCGTCGCCTCCTCAGCCCGTCGCCCCCTCAGCCCGTCGCCTCCTCAGCCCGTCGCCCCCTCTGCCCGTCGCCCCCTCAGCCCGTCTCCCCCTCAGCCCGTCTCCCCCTCAGCCGGTCTCCGACATTGCAGCGGGCGGGCACTTTGGGCAGAGATGACATCATAGCGTCTGAGGTCGGAGCAGGACGCTGTGCAGTATCGGCCCCACCGTGGGCTTTTAAATAAAAACGACCGTGAAAAACGGTTGGCGTGCCAGCCGCATTTCCCTGCCCGCCATGTGAACGGCACTCCTGGCGTCCGTCATTAATCACACGACTGAAAAAAATGGCCATTAACCCAATCTTCGTTTTTTGCTCTCCAAAAGCCGTAACGTTTTTATTTTTTGCTCGACATCGCCGTATGAGGCTTGTTTTTTTGCGGTACAAGTTGTAGTTTTTCATGGCACCATTTATTGTACCGTGGATCGTACTGGGAAGCTGCAAAAAAATGATTTGTCTGGTGAAATTGGCAAATTACGTCATTTTTGGGGGGGGGGTTTGTTTTTACGGCGCCCATCAGGCGGTAAAAACGTCACGTTCACCTTATTCTACGGGTTGATACGATGATATCAAATTTATATCTATTTTTTTTTTTCTACCACCTTTATATAAAAAAAAACAATTGCTTTACGTCGCCGCAGTCTGAGCGCCGGAACGTTTTCATTTTCCCGTCAATAGAGCGGTGCGAGGGCTGATTTGTGGCGGGACGAGCTGTCGTTTTTATTTTTGATCACTTTTTATTCACATTTTTGAGAGCTAAAGTGACTAAAAACATTAGAAAAAAATGGGAAGAAATGGAACTTTTTATTGGAAACATTAAAAAACTTTCACTGTTTTTTACGAGTCCCGCGAGGAGACGTGAACCAGCGATCGTTAGATCGCTCGCATGATATGATGCAGTACTGATGTATTGCCGTAGATCGCTGTACTGACGAAGCACAAAGGCAGGGATTCAAAGGAGTACAAAGATGGCTGACCTGTGGGTCTTCATTAGGCCCCCGTGGCTGCCATGAGGTCCATCGTCACCCTGTGATCGCGTCGTGGGGGGGGGGGCGATGGCACATCGGAGGGGGCCGCCTCACTGATTATAACAATTTAAATGCCCCGGTTGCAATTGACGGCAGCATTTAAGGTGTTAAACAGGCGAAATCAAAGTGATCTTTGATTTCGCCCACTGCAGTGAGGTGTCGGCTGTAATACACGACCATCGCCGCTCCAGACTTCCCCTTACATGTACGTGGCATGTCGTTAAGGGGTTAAAAACGGATCAGCTGTCTGTATCTCGCGGCGGTATCGTATCAGTCTCCAAATTTTCATCCGTTTCCAGTCCGTCCGATTTTCATGGTAGTTAAAAAAAAATGGATGGATTTCATTCGTCAAGGTTTTTTAGTCCCAACCCCATGAAAACACCGCAGTGCCCAGGAAGATGGCGCCCACATATACCATGACACCAGGAGGAGGAGGGGGCAGCGCTGTGCCCAGGAAGATGGCGCCCACATATACCATGACACCAGGAGGAGGGGGCAGCGCTGTGCCCAGGAAGATGGCGCCCACATAACCATGACATCGTCACATAAACACAACAAAAGTTTCAACATCACATTCCAACAAAAACTTTTGTTGTGTTTATGTGATCCATATATGTGGGGTCAGTGGGGTCATATATGTGGGGTTAGTGGGGTCATACATGTGGGGTTAGTGGGGTCATATATGTGGGGTTAGTGGGGTCATATATGTGGGGTTAGTGGGGTCATATATGTGGGGTTAGTGGGGTCATACATGTGGGGTTAGTGGGGTCATATATGTGGGGTTAGTGGGGTCATATATGTGGGGTCATACATGTGGGGTTAGTGGGGTCATATATGTGGGGTTAGTGGGGTCATACATGTGGGGTTAGTGGGGTCATACATGTGGGGTTAGTGGGGTCATACATGTGGGGTTAGTGGGGTCATATATGTGGGGTTAGTGGGGTCATATATGTGGGGTTAGTGGGGTCATACATGTGGGGTTAGTGGGGTCATACATGTGGGGTTAGTGGGGTCATATATGTGGGGTTAGTGGGGTCATATATGTGGGGTTAGTGGGGTCATATATGTGGGGTTAGTGGGGTCATATATGTGGGGTCAGTGGGATCATATATGTGGGGTTAGTGGGGTCATATATGTGGGGTCAGTGGGGTCATATATGTGGGGTCAGTGGGGTCATATATGTGGGGTTAGTGGGGTCATACATGTGGGGTTAGTGGGGTCATATATGTGGGGTTAGTGGGGTCATATATGTGGGGTTAGTGGGGTCATACATGTGGGGTTAGTGGGGTCATATATGTGGGGTTAGTGGGGTCATATATGTGGGGTCATACATGTGGGGTTAGTGGGGTCATACATGTGGGGTTAGTGGGGTCATACATGTGGGGTTAGTGGGGTCATATATGTGGGGTTAGTGGGGTCATATATGTGGGGTTAGTGGGGTCATACATGTGGGGTTAGTGGGGTCATACATGTGGGGTTAGTGGGGTCATATATGTGGGGTTAGTAGGGTCATATATGTGGGGTTAGTGGGGTCATATATGTGGGGTTAGTGGGGTCATATATGTGGGGTTAGTGGGGTCATATATGTGGGGTTAGTGGGGTCATATATGTGGGGTTAGTGGGGTCATATATGTGGGGTTAGTGGGGTCATATATGTGGGGTCATACATGTGGGGTTAGTGGGGTCATACATGTGGGGTTAGTGGGGTCATACATGTGGGGTTAGTGGGGTCATACATGTGGGGTTAGTGGGGTCATATATGTGGGGTTAGTGGGGTCATATATGTGGGGTTAGTGGGGTCATATATGTGGGGTTAGTGGGGTCATATATGTGGGGTTAGTGGGGTCATATATGTGGGGTTAGTGGGGTCATATATGTGGGGTTAGTGGGGTCATATATGTGGGGTTAGTGGGGTCATATATGTGGGGTCATACATGTGGGGTTAGTGGGGTCATACATGTGGGGTTAGTGGGGTCATATATGTGGGGTTAGTGGGGTCATATATGTGGGGTCATACATGTGGGGTTAGTGGGGTCATACATGTGGGGTTAGTGGGGTCATATATGTGGGGTTAGTGGGGTCATATATGTGGGGTCATACATGTGGGGTTAGTGGGGTCATACATGTGGGGTTAGTGGGGTCATACATGTGGGGTTAGTGGGGTCATATATGTGGGGTTAGTGGGGTCATATATGTGGGGTTAGTGGGGTCATACATGTGGGGTTAGTGGGGTCATACATGTGGGGTTAGTGGGGTCATATATGTGGGGTTAGTAGGGTCATATATGTGGGGTTAGTGGGGTCATATATGTGGGGTTAGTGGGGTCATATATGTGGGGTTAGTGGGGTCATATATGTGGGGTTAGTGGGGTCATATATGTGGGGTTAGTGGGGTCATATATGTGGGGTTAGTGGGGTCATATATGTGGGGTTAGTGGGGTCATATATGTGGGGTCATACATGTGGGGTTAGTGGGGTCATACATGTGGGGTTAGTGGGGTCATATATGTGGGGTTAGTGGGGTCATACATGTGGGGTTAGTGGGGTCATATGTGGGGTTAGTGGGGTCATATATGTGGGGTTAGTGGGGTCATATATGTGGGGTTAGTGGGGTCATATATGTGGGGTTAGTGGGGTCATATATGTGGGGTTAGTGGGGTCATATATGTGGGGTTAGTGGGGTCATATATGTGGGGTTAGTGGGGTCATATATGTGGGGTTAGTGGGGTCATATATGTGGGGTTAGTGGGGTCATATATGTGGGGTTAGTGGGGTCATATATGTGGGGTCATACATGTGGGGTTAGTGGGGTCATATATGTGGGGTTAGTGGGGTCATATATGTGGGGTTAGTGGGGTCATACATGTGGGGTTAGTGGGGTCATATATGTGGGGTTAGTGGGGTCATATATGTGGGGTCATACATGTGGGGTTAGTGGGGTCATACATGTGGGGTTAGTGGGGTCATACATGTGGGGTTAGTGGGGTCATACATGTGGGGTTAGTGGGGTCATACATGTGGGGTTAGTGGGGTCATATATGTGGGGTTAGTGGGGTCATATATGTGGGGTTAGTGGGGTCATATATGTGGGGTTAGTGGGGTCATATATGTGGGGTTAGTGGGGTCATATATGTGGGGTTAGTGGGGTCATATATGTGGGGTTAGTGGGGTCATACATGTGGGGTTAGTGGGGTCATATATGTGGGGTCATACATGTGGGGTTAGTGGGGTCATACATGTGGGGTTAGTGGGGTCATACATGTGGGGTTAGTGGGGTCATATATGTTGGGTTAGTGGGGTCATATATGTGGGGTTAGTGGGGTCATATATGTGGGGTTAGTGGGGTCATATATGTGGGGTTAGTGGGGTCATATATGTGGGGTCATACATGTGGGGTTAGTGGGGTCATATATGTGGGGTTAGTGGGGTCATACATGTGGGGTTAGTGGGGTCATACATGTGGGGTTAGTGGGGTCATACATGTGGGGTTAGTGGGGTCATACATGTGGGGTTAGTGGGGTCATACATGTGGGGTTAGTGGGGTCATACATGTGGGGTTAGTGGGGTCATACATGTGGGGTTAGTGGGGTCATACATGTGGGGTTAGTGGGGTCATACATGTGGGGTTAGTGGGGTCATACATGTGGGGTTAGTGGGGTCATACATGTGGGGTTAGTGGGGTCATACATGTGGGGTTAGTGGGGTCATATATGTGGGGTTAGTGGGGTCATACATGTGGGGTTAGTGGGGTCATATATGTGGGGTTAGTGGGGTCATATATGTGGGGTTAGTGGGGTCATATATGTGGGGTTAGTGGGGTCATATATGTGGGGTCATACATGTGGGGTTAGTGGGTCATACATGTGGGGTTAGTGGGGTCATATATGTGGGGTTAGTGGGTCATACATGTGGGGTTAGTGGGGTCATATATGTGGGGTTAGTGGGGTCATATATGTGGGGTTAGTGGGTCATACATGTGGGGTTAGTGGGGTCATACATGTGGGGTTAGTGGGTCATACATGTGGGGTTAGTGGGGTCATATATGTGGGGTTAGTGGGGTCATACATGTGGGGTTAGTGGGGTCATACATGTGGGGTTAGTGGGGTCATACATGTGGGGTTAGTGGGGTCATACATGTGGGGTTAGTGGGGTCATACATGTGGGGTTAGTGGGGTCATACATGTGGGGTTAGTGGGGTCATACATGTGGGGTTAGTGGGGTCATATATGTGGGGTTAGTGGGGTCATATATGTGGGGTTAGTGGGGTCATATATGTGGGGTTAGTGGGGTCATATATGTGGGGTTAGTGGGGTCATATATGTGGGGTCATACATGTGGGGTTAGTGGGGTCATATATGTGGGGTTAGTGGGGTCATACATGTGGGGTTAGTGGGGTCATATATGTGGGGTTAGTGGGGTCATACATGTGGGGTTAGTGGGGTCATACATGTGGGGTTAGTGGGGTCATACATGTGGGGTTAGTGGGGTCATATATGTGGGGTTAGTGGGGTCATATATGTGGAGTTAGTGGGGTCATATATGTGGAGTTAGTGGGGTCATATATGTGGGGTTAGTGGGGTCATATATGTGGGGTTAGAGAAACACATCAAGTCACGTAGCAACAGAACATAGAGACAGGAAGAGTTAAAGGGGTTGTCCAGAATTATAAAAACATAGCAGCTGTTTTCTAAAACCAGCGCCACTCCTGTTCACAGGTTGAAAGTGGTATTACACTTCAATGGAACCGAGCTGCAATACCAAACAACAACCAATTGACAGGTGTGGTGCTGTTTCTAGAAGATAGCAGCCATGTGTTTATAAAAAATACCCTGTACATTATAGAGAAAAGATAAGAAGAAAACAGCAATTCAGCTATTACTACTGACAACCAGCCTGTATATCATGTGTGAGAGGTTGTCACAGCCCCGCCCCCTGTTACTGACATCACTGATATATAATATAATTACATGTGATCAGACATGAGATCCACACATCTTATATACAGTAACAGCTACTCATCTATTACTACTGACAACCAGCCTGTATATCATGTGTGAGAGGTTGTCACAGCTCCGCCCCCTGTTACTGACATCACTGATATATAATATAATTACACTGTGATCAGACATGAGATCCACACATCTTATATACAGTAACAGCTATTCATCTATTACTACTGACAACCCGCCTGTATATCATGTGTGAGAGGTTGTCACAGCCCCGCCCCTGTTACTGACATCACTGATATATAATATAATTACATTGTGATCAGACATGAGATCCACACATCTTATATACAGTAACAGCTATTCATCTATCACTACTGACAACCAGCCTGTATATCATGTGTGAGAGGTTGTCACAGCCCCGCCCCCTGTTACTGACATCACTGATATATAATATAATTACATGTGATCAGACATGAGATCCACACATCTTATATACAGTAACAGCTATTCATCTATTACTACTGACAACCAGCCTGTATATCATGAGTGGGAGGTTGTCACAGCCCCGCCCCCTGTTACTGACATCACTGATATATAATATAATTACACTGTGATCAGACATGAGATCCACACATCTTATATACAGTAACAGCTATTCATCTATTACTACTGACAACCAGCCTGTATATCATGTGTGAGAGGTTGTCACAGCCCCGCCCCCTGTTACTGACATCACCGATATATAATATAATTACACTGTGATCAGACATGAGATCCACACATCTTATATACAGTAACAGCTATTCATCTATTACTACTGACAACCAGCCTGTATACCATGTGTGAGAGGTTGTCACAGCCCCGCCCCCTGTTACTGACATCACTGATATATAATATAATTACACTGTGATCAGACATGAGATCCACACATCTTATATACAGTAACAGCTATTCATCTATTACTACTGACAACCTGCCTGTATACCATGTGTAAGAGGTTGTCACAGCCCCGCCCCCTGTTACTGACATCACTGATATATAATATAATTACACTGTGATCAGACATGAGATCCACACATCTTATATACAGTAACAGCTATTCATCTATTACTACTGACAACCAGCCTGTATATCATGTGTGAGAGGTTGTCACAGCTCCGCCCCCTGTTACTGACATCACTGATATATAATATAATTACACTGTGATCAGACATGAGATCCACACATCTTATATACAGTAACAACTATTCATCTATTACTACTGACAACCCGCCTGTATATCATGTGTGAGAGGTTGTCACAGCCCCGCCCCCTGTTACTGACATCACTGATATATAATATAATTACATGTGATCAGACATGAGATCCACACATCTTATATACAGTCACAGCTATTCATCTATTACTACTGACAACCTGCCTGTATATCCTGTGTGAGAGGTTGTCACAGCCCCGCCTCCTGTTACTGACATCACTGATATATAATATAATTACATGTGATCAGACATGAGATCCGCACATCTTATATACAGTAACAGCTATTCATCTATTACTACTGACAACCAGCCTGTATATCATGTGTGAGAGGTTGTCACAGCCCCGCCCCCTGTTACTGACATCACTGATATATAATATAATTACACTGTGATCAGACATGAGATCCACACATCTTATATACAGTCACAGCTATTCATCTATTACTACTGACAACCAGCCTGTATATCATGTGTGAGAGGTTGTCACAGCCCCGCCCCCTGTTACTGACATCACTGATATATAATATAATTACATGTGATCAGACATGAGATCCACACATCTTATATACAGTAACCGCTATTCATCTATTACTACTGACAACCAGCCTGTATATCATGTGTGAGAGGTTGTCACAGCCCCGCCCCCTGTTACTGACATCACTGATATATAATATAATTACATGTGATCAGACATGAGATCCACACATCTTATATACAGTAACAGCTATTCATCTATTACTACTGACAACCAGCCTGTATATCATGTGTGAGAGGTTGTCACAGCCCCGCCCCCTGTTACTGACATCACTGATATATAATATAATTACATGTGATCAGACATGAGATCCACACATCTTATATACAGTCACAGCTATTCATCTATTACTACTGACAACCTGCCTGTATATCCTGTGTGAGAGGTTGTCACAGCCCCGCCTCCTGTTACTGACATCACTGATATATAATATAATTACATGTGATCAGACATGAGATCCGCACATCTTATATACAGTAACAGCTATTCATCTATTACTACTGACAACCTGCCTGTATATCATGTGTGAGAGGTTGTCACAGCCCCGCCCCGTTACTGACATCACTGATATATAATATAATGACATTGTGATCAGACATGAGATCCACACATCTTATATACAGTCACAGCTATTCATCTATTACTACTGACAACCAGCCTGTATATCATGTGTGAGAGGTTGTCACAGCCCCGCCCCCTGTACTGACATCACTGATATATAATATAATTACATGTGATCAGACATGAGATCCACACATCTTATATACAGTCACAGCTATTCATCTATTACTACTGACAACCAGCCTGTATATCATGTGTGAGAGGTTGTCACAGCCCCGCCCCGTTACTGACATCACTGATATATAATATAATTACATGTGATCAGACATGAGGTCCACACATCTTATATACAGTAACAGCTATTCATCTATTACTACTGACAACCTGCCTGTATATCCTGTGTGAGAGGTTGTCACAGCCCCGCCCCCTGTTACTGACATCACTGATATATAATATAATTACATGTGATCAGACATGAGATCCACACATCTTATATACAGTAACAGCTATTCATCTATTACTACTGACAACCTGCCTGTATATCATGTGTGAGAGGTTGTCACAGCCCCGCCCCGTTACTGACATCACTGATATATAATATAATGACATTGTGATCAGACATGAGATCCACACATCTTATATACAGTAACAGCTATTCATCTATTACTACTGACAACCAGCCTGTATATCATGTGTGAGAGGTTGTCACAGCCCCGCCCCCTGTTACTGACATCACTGATATATAATATAATATAATTACACTGTGATCAGACATGAGATCCACACATCTTATATACAGTCACAGCTATTCATCTATTACTACTGACCACCAGCCTGTATACCATGTGTGAGAGGTTGTCACAGCCCCGCCCCTGTTACTGACATCACTGATATATAATATAATTACACTGTGATCAGACATGAGATCCCCACATCTTATATACAGTAACAGCTATTCATCTATCACTACTGACAACCAGCCTGTATATCATGTGTGAGAGGTTGTCACAGCCCCGCCCTGTTACTGACAACCAGCCTGTATATCATGTGTGAGAGGTTGTCACAGCCCCGCCCCCTGTTACTGACATCACTGATATATAATATAATTACACTGTGATCAGACATGAGATCCACACATCTTATATACAGTAACAGCTATTCATCTATTACTACTGACAACCAGCCTGTATATCATGTGTGAGAGGTTGTCACAGCCCCTCCCCGTTACTGACATCACTGATATATAATATAATTACACTGTGATCAGACATGAGATCCACACATCTTATATACAGTCACAGCTATTCATCTATTACTACTGACAACCAGCATGTATATCATGTGTGAGAGGTTGTCACAGCCCCGCCCCCTGTTACTGACATCACTGATATATAATATAATTACATTGTGATCAGACATGAGATCCACACATCTTATATACAGTAACAGCTATTCATCTATCACTACTGACAACCAGCCTGTATATCATGTGTGAGAGGTTGTCACAGCCCCGCCCTGTTACTGACAACCAGCCTGTATATCATGTGTGAGAGGTTGTCACAGCCCCGCCCCCTGTTACTGACATCACTGATATATAATATAATTACACTGTGATCAGACATGAGATCCACACATCTTATATATAGTAACAGCTATTCATCTATTACTACTGACAACCAGCCTGTATATCATGTGTGAGAGGTTGTCACAGCCCCGCCCCCTGTTACTGACATCACTGATATATAATATAATTACATTGTGATCAGACATGAGATCCACACATCTTATATACAGTCACAGCTATTCATCTATTACTACTGACAACCAGCCTGTATATCATGTGTGAGAGGTTGTCACAGCCCCGCCCCGTTACTGACATCACTGATATATAATATAATTACATTGTGATCAGACATGAGATCCACACATCTTATATACAGTAACAGCTATTCATCTATTACTACTGACAACCAGCCTGTATATCATGTGTGAGAGGTTGTCACAGCCCCGCCCCCTGTTACTGACATCACTGACATATAATATAATTACACTGTGATCAGACATGAGATCCACACATCTTATATACAGTCACAGCTATTCATCTATTACTACTGACACCAGCCCGTATATCATGTGTGAGAGGTTGTCACAGCCACGCCCCCTGTTACTGACAACCAGCCTGTATACCATGTGTGAGAGGTTGTCACAGCCCCGCCCCCTGTTACTGACAACCAGCCTGTATACCATGTGTGAGAGGTTGTCACAGCCCCGCCCCCTGTTACTGACATCACTGACATATAATATAATTACACTGTGATCAGACATGAGATCCACACATCTTATATACAGTCACAGCTATTCATCTATTACTACTGACACCAGCCCGTATATCATGTGTGAGAGGTTGTCACAGCCACGCCCCCTGTTACTGACAACCAGCCTGTATATCATGTGTGAGAGGTTGTCACAGCCCCGCCCCCTGTTACTGACAACCAGCCTGTATACCATGTGTGAGAGGTTGTCACAGCCCCGCCCCCTGTTAGTGACGGGGACCTTGAGTATTTACTTCCAGGGGATAAAACTTTGTCATGTGATGAATACACAGTTGCACGGCTCGTTGCAGTACAGTTATCTGCTTTGTAACGAGCCTTGCCTCTGTGTGCCTATCAAATGACAGAGTTTTATCTGATGGATGTAAACAAAAGTTTGCATTCACTGACATAAAGCAGAGTCCATGAAATCTGTGAGGAATCGGTACAGACAGTGTAAATTCAGGATGCTTGAAGTGTGATGCAGCCCCCCTAGAATTCTACTTTGGGTCGGGGGTTTCTTGTGACATCATCGTGTAACATTTCCCCCCAATAACAGGTTATTTCGCTTCTCTCCTGCAGGTGATACATGAATTTAATAACGGATTATATTCCGGGTTGAAGTTCCGGGGGTTGCGGAGCCCCGTGTGATACAATGTGATGAGCGGCGGTGGCCGGGTCGTGATCTCCCCCTCTGCCGGCGCCAATTATTAGACGTGTGTGTGATAAATGGTGCTGTCACCTCCTGACGGGCGCGGCGGCCGCACAATGGATCTCGCTGCCGTGACGCAAAGCGTTACAATTCATTATGAGAGCGGTGGAGGCTCCGTCTGTGTGAACAGTAATAAGAAACGAGCGGCCGGCTCTGCCGAGATGACAAATGGCGTTCACTGCTGCGGCCACATCGTCCATTAAGAGATCGCTGGCGCCACCAGTCACTCGCCGTAATCATTCCCCACCGGAACGGCCTGAAATAGGACATGTGTCTTCTGATTGCCGCTCGCACAGCGCTGGTGGCCGCACATAGACACAATACGAGCGGGCGCCACAGCGGCTGAAGGATATTGTATGGAACGTATATTACAGACATAGCGGGGGAGGGAGTGACCGAGCCGACAAGAAGTGGGAAAAATGACATGAAAGAAATTCAAATGAGAGAACCCCCAAAATAATTCCCAGTAAAGTCCCCACACTTACTATTACCCAGCTTTCCCAGACTGCAGAACGGCAAACTGGGACATCATGCAGTGACACGTCCCTGACTGCCAAGTTGCAGATCTGCCGATCAGGATTTTAGAAAAGCTGGGTGACAGGCTGTGTTGTAGTTATCGCCGCGGCCATATTGGTTGTCACTCAGCTTTCCCAGAACCTGATATAAGTAAGAAGTGGGTGGACAAGGCTTTGTCTCATCTCCAAGACCCGGTTGATTTTCACTAGTAGGGCCTATAATTATCATAGGTGGGGATATCCTGTTCAGGACCCCCCCAAATATTATTAGTCAGGTAGAAAGCGGATAAGAGCAGTCACATATTACATGGTAGGCCAAAAACAGATGATCGTCAGGGGGACTCTAATGCCGGGGTGCAGTAATCAGCTGATGGTCAGGGGTCTCTAATGCCGGGGGCGCAGTAATCAGATGATCGTCAGGGGTCTCTGATGCCGGGGACGCAGTAATCAGATGATCGACAGGGGTCTCTGATGCCGGGGACGCAGTAATCAGATGATCGACAGGGGTCTCTGATGCCGGGGCGCAGTAATCAGATGATCGACAGGCGTCTCTAATGCCGGGGGCGCAGTAATGAGATGATCGTCAGGGGTCTCTGATGCCGGGGCACAGTAATCAGCTGATCGTCAGGTGTCTCTGATGCCGGGGGCGCAGTAATCAGATGATCGTCAGGGGTCTCTGATGTCGGGAGCGCAGTAATCAGATGATCGTCAGGGGTCTCTAATGCTGGGGGCGCAGTAATCAGATGATCGTCAGGGGTCTCTAATGCTGGGGGCGCAGTAATCAGATGATCGTCAGGGGTCTCCGATGCCGGGGCGCAGTAATCAGATGATCGTCAGGGGTCTCTAATGCCGGGGGTGGAGTAATCAGATGATCGTCAGGGGTCTCTAATGCCGGAGGCGCAGTAATCAGATGATTGTCAGGGGTCTCTAATGCCGGGGCGCAGTAATCAGATGATCGTCAGGGGTCTCTGATGCCGGGGCGCAGTAATCAGATGATCGTCAGGGGTCTCTGATGCCGGGGGCGCAGTAATCAGATGATCACCAGGGGTCTCTAATGCCGGAGGCGCAGTAATCAGATGATCGTCAGGGGTCTCTGATGCCGGGGACGCAGTAATCAGATGATCGACAGGGGTCTCTGATGCCGGGGACGCAGTAATCAGATGATCGACAGGGGTCTCTGATGCCGGGGCGCAGTAATCAGATGATCGTCAGGGGTCTCTAATGCCGGAGGCGCAGTAATCAGATGATCGTCAGGGGTCTCTGATGCCGGGGACGCAGTAATCAGATGATCGACAGGCGTCTCTAATGCCGGGGGCGCAGTAATGAGATGATCGTCAGGGGTCTCTGATGCCGGGGCACAGTAATCAGCTGATCGTCAGGTGTCTCTGATGCCGGGGGCGCAGTAATCAGATGATCGTCAGGGGTCTCTGATGTCGGGAGCGCAGTAATCAGATGATCGTCAGGGGTCTCTAATGCTGGGGGCGCAGTAATCAGATGATCGTCAGGGGTCTCTAATGCTGGGGGCGCTGTAATCAGATGATCGTCAGGGGTCTCCGATGCCGGGGCGCAGTAATCAGATGATCGTCAGGGGTCTCTAATGCCGGAGGCGCAGTAATCAGATGATCGTCAGGGGTCTCTGATGCCGGGGCGCAGTAATCAGATGATCGTCAGGGGTCTCTGATGCCGGGGCGCAGTAATCAGATGATCGTCAGGGGTCTCGGATGCCGGGGGCGCAGTAATCAGATGATCGTCAGGGGTCTCTAATGCCGGAGGCGCAGTAATCAGATGATCGTCAGGGGTCTCTGATGTCGGGGGCACAGTAATCAGATGATCGTCAGGGGTCTCTGATGCCGGGGCGCAGTAATCAGATGATCGTCAGGGGTCTCTGATGCCGGGGGCGCAGTAATTAGATGATCGTCAGGGGTCTCTAATGCCGGGGGCGCAGTAATCAGATGATCGTCAGGGGTCTCCGATGCCGGGGCGCAGTAATCAGATGATCGACAGGGGTCTCTGATGCCGGGGACGCAGTAATCAGATGATCGACAGGGGTCTCTGATGCCGGGGCGCAGTAATCAGATGATCGACAGGCGTCTCTAATGCCGGGGGCGCAGTAATGAGATGATCGTCAGGGGTCTCTGATGCCGGGGCACAGTAATCAGCTGATCGTCAGGTGTCTCTGATGCCGGGGGCGCAGTAATCAGATGATCGTCAGGGGTCTCTGATGTCGGGAGCGCAGTAATCAGATGATCGTCAGGGGTCTCTAATGCTGGGGGCGCAGTAATCAGATGATCGTCAGGGGTCTCTAATGCTGGGGGCGCAGTAATCAGATGATCGTCAGGGGTCTCCGATGCCGGGGCGCAGTAATCAGATGATCGGCAGGGGTCTCTAATGCCGGGGGTGGAGTAATCAGATGATCGTCAGGGGTCTCTAATGCCGGAGGCGCAGTAATCAGATGATTGTCAGGGGTCTCTGATGCCGGGGCGCAGTAATCAGATGATCGTCAGGGGTCTCTGATGCCGGGGCGCAGTAATCAGATGATCGTCAGGGGTCTCTGATGCCGGGGGCGCAGTAATCAGATGATCACCAGGGGTCTCTAATGCCGGAGGCGCAGTAATCAGATGATCGTCAGGGGTCTCTGATGCCGGGGACGCAGTAATCAGATGATCGACAGGGGTCTCTGATGCCGGGGACGCAGTAATCAGATGATCGACAGGGGTCTCTGATGCCGGGGCGCAGTAATCAGATGATCGTCAGGGGTCTCTAATGCCGGAGGCGCAGTAATCAGATGATCGTCAGGGGTCTCTGATGCCGGGGACGCAGTAATCAGATGATCGACAGGCGTCTCTAATGCCGGGGGCGCAGTAATGAGATGATCGTCAGGGGTCTCTGATGCCGGGGCACAGTAATCAGCTGATCGTCAGGTGTCTCTGATGCCGGGGGCGCAGTAATCAGATGATCGTCAGGGGTCTCTGATGTCGGGAGCGCAGTAATCAGATGATCGTCAGGGGTCTCTAATGCTGGGGGCGCAGTAATCAGATGATCGTCAGGGGTCTCTGATGCCGGGGCGCAGTAATCAGATGATCGTCAGGGGTCTCTGATGCCGGGGGCGCAGTAATCAGATGATCGTCAGGGGTCTCTAATGCCGGAGGCGCAGTAATCAGATGATCGTCAGGGGTCTCTGATGTCGGGGGCACAGTAATCAGATGATCGTCAGGGGTCTCTGATGCCGGGGCGCAGTAATCAGATGATCGTCAGGGGTCTCTGATGCCGGGGGCGCAGTAATCAGATGATCGTCAGGGGTCTCTAATGCCGGGGGCGCAGTAATCAGATGATCGTCAGGGGTCTCCGATGCCGGGGCGCAGTAATCAGATGATCGTCAGGGGTCTCCGATGCCGGGGGCGCAGTATCGCTGGATTCGCTCTGTTATTGAGATGAGACAGAAGGCGACGTCCATGGGACTATAAGGGTCTGTTACCTATTTTCAGATGTAATGGAGGAGTTTTACGCCTGCAATGGGTCTTACGATGGGTCTTACGATGTTCCGTTCAGACGAGCTGTCAAAAGACGGCGCGTAAAATTACGCCCGCGTCAAAGAAGTGCATGTTACTAATATACATTATATGCGGGTCACTTATATACATTATATGCGGGACACTTATATACATTATATGCCGGACACTTATATACATTATATGCGGGACACTTATATACATTATATGCGGGGCACTTATATACATTATATGCGGGACACTTATATACATTATATGCGGGACACTTATATACATTATATGCGGGACACTTATATACATTATATGCGGGACACTTATATACATTATATGCGGGACACTTATATACAGGACACTTATATACATTATATGCGGGACACTTATATACAGGACACTTATATACATTATAAGCGGGACACTTATATACAGGACACTTCTATACATTATATGCAGGACAGTTATATACATTATATGCGGGACACTTATATACATTACATGCGGGACACTGCTATACATTATATGCGGGACACTTATATACATTATATGCGGGACACTTCTATACATTATATGCGGGACACTTATATACATTATATGCGGGACACTTATATACATTATATGCGGGACACTTCTATACATTATATGCGGGACACTTCTATACATTATATGGGGCACTTCTATACATTACATGCGGGACACTTATATACATTACATGCGGGACACTTCTATACGTTACATGCGGGACACTTCTATACGTTACATGCGGGACACTTCTATACGTTACATGCGGGACACTTATATACGTTATATGCGGGACACTTATATACGTTATATGCGGGACACTTATATACGTTATATGCGGGACACTTATATACGTTATATGCGGGACACTTATATACGTTATATGCGGGACACTTATATACGTTATATGCGGGACACTTATATACGTTATATGCGGGACACTTCTATACGTTATATGCGGGACACTTCTATACGTTATATGCGGGACACTTCTATACATTATATGCGGGACACTTCTATACATTATATGCGGGACACTTATATACATTATATGCGGGACACTTATATACATTATATGCGGGACACTTATATACATTATATGCGGGACACTTATATACATTATATGCGGGACACTTATATACATTATATGCGGGACACTTATATACATTATATGCGGGACACTTATATACATTATATGCGGGACACTTATATACATTATATGCGGGACACTTATATACATTATATGCGGGACACTTCTATACATTATATGCGGGACACTTCTATACATTATATGCGGGACACTTATATACATTATATGCAGGACACTTATATACATTATATGCCAGACACTTATATACATTATATGCGGGACACTTATATACATTATATGCGGGACACTTATATACATTACATGCGGGACACTTATATACATTACATGCGGGACACTTATATACATTATATGCGGGACACTTATATACATTATATGCGGGACACTTCTATACATTATATGCCGGACACTTCTATACATTATATGCGGGACACTTATATACATTATATGCGGGACACTTATATACATTATATGCGGGACACTTATATACATTATATGCGGGACACTTATATACATTATATGCGGGACACTTATATACATTATATGCGGGACACTTATATACATTATATGCGGGACACTTATATACATTACATGCGGGATACTTCTATACATTACATGCGGGACACTTATATACATTACATGCGGGACACTTATATACATTACATGCGGGACACTTATATACATTACATGCGGGACACTTATATACATTATATGCGGGACACTTATATACATTATATGCGGGACATTTATATACATTATATGCGGGACACTTATATACATTACATGCGGGACACTTATATACATTACATGCGGGACACTTATATACAGGACACTTATATACATTATATGCGGGACACTTCTATACATTATATGCGGGACACTTATATACATTATATGCGGGACACTTATATACATTACATGCGGGACACTTATATACATTATATGCGGGACACTTATATACATTATATGCGGGACACTTATATACATTATATGCCGGACACTTCTATACATTATATGCGGGACACTTATATACATTATATGCGGGACACTTATATACATTATATGCGGGACACTTCTATACATTATATGCGGGACACTTATATACATTACATGCGGGACACTTATATACATTATATGCGGGACACTTATATACATTATATGCAGGACACTTCTATACATTATATGCGGGACACTTCTATACATTATATGCGGGGACACTTATATACATTATATGCGGGGCACTTATATACATTATATGCGGGACACTTCTATACATTATATGCGGGACACTTATATACATTATATGCGGGACACTTCTATACATTATATACGGGACACTTCTATACATTATATGCGGGACACTTATATACATTATATGCGGGACACTTCTATACATTACATGCGGGACACTTCTATACATTACATGCGGGACACTTCTATACATTATATGCGGGACACTTATATACATTATATGCGGGACACTTATATACATTATATGCGGGACACTTCTATACATTATATGCGGGACACTTATATACATTATATGCGGGACACTTATATACATTATATGCGGGACACTTATATACATTATATGCGGGACACTTATATACATTATATGCGGGACACTTATATACATTATATGCGGGACACTTATATACATTATATGCGGGACACTTATATACATTATATGCGGGACACTTATATACATTATATGCGGGACACTTATATACATTATAGGCGGGACACTTATATACATTATATGCGGGACACTTCTATACATTATATGCGGGACACTTCTATACATTATATGCGGGACACTTCTATACATTATATGCGGGACACTTCTATACATTATATGCGGGACACTTCTATACATTATATGCGGGACACTTCTATACATTATATGCGGGACACTTCTATACATTACATGCGGGACACTTCTATACATTATATGCGGGACACTTCTATACATTATATGCGGGACACTTATATACATTATATGCGGGACACTTCTATACATTATATGCGGGACACTTCTATACATTACATGCGGGACACTTATATACATTACACGCGGGACACTTATATACATTATATGCGGGCACTTATATACATTATATGCGGGACACTTATATACATTATATGCGGGACACTTATATACATTATATGCGGGACACTTATATACATTATATGCGGGACACTTATATACATTACATGCGGGACACTTATATACATTACATGCGGGACACTTATATACATTATATGCGGGACACTTATATACATTATATGCGGGACACTTCTATACATTATATGCGGGACACTTCTATACATTATATGCGGGACACTTCTATACATTATATGCGGGACACTTCTATACATTATATGCGGGACACTTCTATACATTATATGCGGGACACTTCTATACATTATATGCGGGACACTTCTATACATTATATGCGGGACACTTCTATACATTATATGCGGGACACTTCTATACATTATATGCGGGACACTTATATACATTATATGCGGGACACTTCTATACATTATATGCGGGACACTTATATACATTATATGCGGGACACTTATATACATTATATGCGGGACACTTATATACATTATATGCGGGACACTTATATACATTATATGCGGGACACTTCTATACATTACATGCGGGACACTTCTATACATTATATGCGGGACACTTCTATACATTATATGCGGGACACTTATATACATTATATGCGGGACACTTCTATACATTATATGCGGGACACTTCTATACATTATATGCGGGACACTTATATACATTACACGCGGGACACTTATATACATTATATGCGGGACACTTATATACATTACATGCGGGACACTTATATACATTATATGCGGGACACTTATATACATTACATGCGGGACACTTATATACATTATATGCGGGACACTTATATACATTATATGCGGGACACTTATATACATTATATGCGGGACACTTATATACATTATATGCAGGGCACTTATATACATTACATGCGGGACACTTATATACATTATATGCGGGACACTTATATACATTATATGCGGGACACTTATATACATTATATGCGGGACACTTATATACATTATATGCGGGACACTTATATACATTATATGCGGGACACTTATATACATTATATGCGGGACACTTATATACATTATATGCAGGACACTTATATACATTACATGCGGGACACTTATACA
Organism: Rhinoderma darwinii; assembly: GCF_050947455.1. Classification (NCBI taxonomy): domain Eukaryota; kingdom Metazoa; phylum Chordata; class Amphibia; order Anura; family Rhinodermatidae; genus Rhinoderma; species Rhinoderma darwinii. The sequence goes on from NW_027464084.1 coordinate 248,622, forward strand.
CATTATATGCGGGACACTTATATACATTACATGCGGGACACTTATATACATTATATGCGGGACACTTATATACATTATATGCGGGACACTTATATACATTATATGCGGGACACTTATATACATTATATGCAGGGACACTTATATACATTATATGCCGGACACTTGTATACATTATATGCAGGACACTTATATACATTATATGCGGGACACTTATATACATTATATGCGGGACACTTATATACATTATATGCGGGACACTTATATACATTATATGCGGGACACTTCTATACATTATATGCGGGACACTTATATACATTATATGCGGGACACTTATATACATTATATGCGGGACACTTATATACATTATATGCGGGACACTTATATACATTATATGCGGGACACTTATATACATTATATGCGGGACACTTCTATACATTATATGCGGGACACTTCTATACATTATATGCGGGACACTTATATACATTATATGCAGGACACTTATATACATTACATGCGGGACACTTATATACATTATATGCGGGACACTTATATACATTACATGCGGGACACTTATATACATTGTATGCGGGACACTTATATACATTATATGCAGGACACTTATATACATTATATGCAGGACACTTATATACATTATATGCCGGACACTTATATACATTACATGCGGGACACTTATATACATTATATGCGGGACACTTATATACATTACATGCGGGACACTTATATACATTATATGCGGGACACTTATATACATTATATGCGGGACACTTATATACATTATATGCAGGACACTTATATACATTATATGCGGGACACTTATATACATTACATGCGGGACACTTATATACATTATATGCGGGACACTTATATACATTATATGCGGGACACTTATATACATTATATGCGGGACACTTCTATACATTATATGCGGGACACTTATATACATTATATGCGGGACACTTATATACATTATATGCGGGACACTTATATACATTATATGCGGGACACTTATATACATTATATGCGGGACACTTATATACATTATATGCGGGACACTTCTATACATTATATGCGGGACACTTCTATACATTATATGCGGGACACTTATATACATTATATGCAGGACACTTATATACATTACATGCGGGACACTTATATACATTATATGCGGGACACTTATATACATTACATGCGGGACACTTATATACATTGTATGCGGGACACTTATATACATTATATGCAGGACACTTATATACATTATATGCAGGACACTTATATACATTATATGCCGGACACTTATATACATTACATGCGGGACACTTATATACATTATATGCGGGACACTTATATACATTACATGCGGGACACTTATATACATTATATGCGGGACACTTATATACATTATATGCGGGACACTTATATACATTATATGCAGGACACTTATATACATTATATGCGGGGACACTTATATACATTACATGCGGGACACTTCTATACATTATATGCGGGACACTTATATACATTATATGCGGGACACTTCTATACATTATATGCGGGACACTTATATACATTATATGCGGGACACTTATATACATTATATGCGGGGCACTTATATACATTACATGCGGGACACTTATATACATTATATGCGGGACACTTATATACATTATATGCAGGACACTTATATACATTATATGCAGGACACTTATATACATTATATGCGGGACACTTATATACATTATATGCGGGACACTTATATACATTATATGCGGGACACTTATATACATTATATGCAGGACACTTATATACATTACATGCGGGACACTTATATACATTATATGCGGGACACTTATATACATTATATGCGGGACACTTATATACATTACATGCGGGACACTTATATACATTATATGCGGGACACTTATATACATTATATGCAGGACACTTATATACATTACATGCGGGACACTTCTATACATTACATGCCGGACACTTATATACATTATATATGGGACACTTATATACATTATATGCGGGACACTTATATACATTATATGCGGGACACTTATATACATTATATGCGGGACACTTATATACATTACATGCGGGACACTTATATACATTATATGCGGGACACTTATATACATTATATGCGGGACACTTATATACATTATATGCGGGACGCTTCTTGGGACCTTTTTGGAGCCATTTTTGATTGACTCCAATAAGGAACAGCTCCAATTACGTCCGTATGGGACGCCATGAAAAACGCCAGTACGAGCAAAAACGTCCGAAATCCAGGAGCTCTTTTCGCCTGAGAACCGCTCCGTAATTTCAGCCGTATTTTGCGTATTTGACAGAGGCCGGACGTGACGAGGTAATTATGCCGCTACGTTTCCTCTCATCTGGTCGCAATAGTCACGTTCCCGCATTATTCTGCCTCATCCGATGATTTGCGCGAGGCGGACCTGCAGCTCCGGCCTCTGTGACAAATGTTGTGAACTCCATTTTGTGGACCCCCAGATTTGTCGCCTCCCCTCCCCCGCACGGTAAAGTGAAGGAGCTGAACAGCATCCTGGTCCTCATCGTCCCTCGCTATACTGCCCTTTGTTGTGCGCTGTTTGGCCGCTGGAGCATTTCACCCAATCAGAGCGCCAGGAACCAGAGCGCCAACATGGCAGCTCATAATGGAGACTGTGAAAGGAAAGCGGCGCAGCGTGGAGGATGTACGTGAGTCATGTGACTCGGGGGCAGAGAGGACAAGTGTAAAAATTAACGTTCCAACCGGAAAAGCCGCGATCTACAGCGATCGCCACCAGTGTGAACGGGTTCTATGCCAGGCGTCACTGCAGAGGAGCGAATCCGTCCACCTCATACCGGGGTCCATTACGCAAATCCCAAATAATGCAGGAGAATCACCCCTTGTGTTTTATACACCTGCGAATATCCCGTCAACAGGTCCAGGACATGACAGACTTATACACATACCACATGGATCACCATAGCAACCAATCACATTGCGGCCGCCATTACTGGTTGCCTTGGGTAACATCTCCTCAATGCTGCAGAGACTATAAGCCATGACACCGGCGTCCACGATACCGCCCTCCAGTTCACATATTACATTTCAAGGTGCGACCGCCATGTTTCCGGAGATCGCTGCCTGGTAACAGGGCCACAGCTGGCAGGGACACGTTATGTCAGTCGTATTTTACCTCTGGTGCCCGCATTGTAATCCTCTTCCGTCACAAAGGAAACTAAACAGAAAAAAAGAAGTTGTGAGCCAATAGGAGAGGAGTGACTTCAGGAGTGCCCGCCCTCGTGTGTGCATGTGACCAGAAGTCGCAAATATGGCGGCGGCCGCCGTGAGGGGAAAGTTTGTGGTGGTTGGAGGTGGAATAGCCGGAGTTACCTGTGCAGAGCAAGTGAGATTCAAGGGAGGGGGGCACATACTTACCCAGCAATTATATATAATACAGAGATGACGCCACAAATGTGGCATATGTGTTAGTCTCAATATATGTCAACTGTGACGTCACTAATATTACATCATAGGATGGTGATGTCACTGCTGTATAATATAACTGATATCTGGAGAGCGGTGATGTCACTGCTGTATAATATATCTTATATCTGGAGAGCGGTGATGTCACTGCTGTATAATATAACTGATATCTGGAGAGCGGTGATGTCACTGCTGTATAATATAACTGATATCTGGAGAGCGCTGATGTCACTGCTGTATAATATATCTTATATCTGGAGAGTGGTGATGTCACTGCTGTATAATATAACTGATATCTGGAGAGTGGTGATGTCACTGCTGTATAATATAACTGATATCTGGAGAGCGGTGATGTTACTGCTGTATAATATAACTGATATCTGGAGAGCGGTGATGTCACTGCTGTATAATATAACTTATATCTGGAGAGCGGTGATGTCACTGCTGTATAATATATCTGGAGAGTGGTGATGTCACTGCTGTATAATATATCTGGAGAGTGGTGATGTCACTGCTGTATAATATAACTGATATCTGGAGAGCGCTGATGTCACTGCTGTATAATATAATATATCTGGAGAGAGGTGATGTCACTGCTGTATAATATAATATATCTGGAGAGCGGTGATGTCACTGCTGTATAATATAACTTATATCTGGAGAGCGGTGATGTCACTGCTGTATAATATGTCTGATATCTGGAGAGCGGTGATGTCACTGCTGTATAATATAACTTATATCTGGAGAGCGGTGATGTCACTGCTGTATAATATAACTGATATCTGGAGAGCGGTGATGTCACTGCTGTATAATATATCTGGAGAGCGGTGATGTCACTGCTGTATAGTATAACTGATATCTGGAGAGAGGTGATGTCACTGCTGTATAATATAACTGATATCTGGAGAGCGGTGATGTCACTGCTGTATAATATAACTTATAACTGGGGAGCGGTGATGTCACTGCTGTAGAATATAACTGATATCTGGAGAGCGGTGATGTCACTGCTGTATAATATAACTGATATCTGGAGAGCGGTGATGTCACTGCTGTATAATATAATATATCTGGAGAGCGGTGATGTCACTGCTGTATAATATAATATATCTGGAGAGCGGTGATGTCACTGCTGTATAATATAACTTATAACTGGGGAGCGGTGATGTCACTGCTGTATAATATAACTGATATCTGGAGAGCGGTGATGTCACTGCTGTATAATATAATATATCTGGAGAGCGGTGATGTCACTGCTGTATAATATAACTGATATCTGGAGAGCGGTGATGTCACTGCTGTAGAATATAACTGATATCTGGAGAGTGGTGATGTCACTGCGGTATAATATAATTTATAACTGGGGAGCGGTGATGTCACTGCTGTATAATATAATATATCTGGAGAGCGGTGATGTCACTGCTGTGTAATATAACCTATATCTGGAGGGCGGTGATGTCACTGCTGTATAATATAACTGATATCTGGAGAGCGGTGATGTCACTGCTGTATAATATATCTGGAGAGCGGTGATGTCACTGCTGTATAATATAATATATCTGGAGAGCGGTGATGTCACTGCTGTATAATATAACTGATATCTGGAGAGCGGTGATGTCACTGCTGTATAATATAACTGATATCTGGAGGGCGGTGATGTCACTGCTGTATAATATAACTGATATCTGGAGGGCGGTGATGTCACTGCTGTATAATATAACTGATATCTGGAGAGCGGTGATGTCACTGCTGTATAATAGAACTGATATCTGGAGAGAGGTGATGTCACTGCTGTATAATATAACTGATATCTGGAGGGCGGTGATGTCACTGCTGTATAATATAATATATCTGGAGAGCGGTGATGTCACTGCTGTATAATATAACTGATATCTGGAGAGCGGTGATGTCACTGCTGTATAATATAACTTATATCTGGAGAGCGGTGATGTCACTGCTGTATAATATAACTGATATCTGGAGAGCGGTGATGTCACTGCTGTATAATATAACTGATATCTGGAGAGCGGTGATGTCACTGCTGTATAATATAACTGATATCTGGAGAGAGGTGATGTCACTGCTGTATAATATAACTGATATCTGGAGAGTGGTGATGTCACTGCTGTATAATATAACTGATATCTGGAGAGCGGTGATGTCACTGCTGTATTATATATCTTATATCTGGAGAGTGGTGATGTCACTGCTGTATAATATAACTGATATCTGGAGAGCGGTGATGTCACTGCTGTATAATATAACTGATATCTGGAGGGCGGTGATGTCACTGCTGTATAATATAACTGATATCTGGAGGGCGGTGATGTCACTGCTGTATAATATAACTGATATCTGGAGAGCGGTGATGTCACTGCTGTATAATAGAACTGATATGTGGAGAGCGGTGATGTCACTGCTGTATAATATAACTGATATCTGGAGGGCGGTGATGTCACTGCTGTATAATATAACTGATATCTGGAGAGCGGTGATGTCACTGCTGTATAATATAACTGATATCTGGAGAGCGGTGATGTCACTGCTGTATAATATAACTGATATCTGGAGAGCGGTGATGTCACTGCTGTATAATATAACTGATATCTGGAGAGTGGTGATGTCACTGATGTATAATATAACTGATATCTGGAGGGCGGTGATGTCACTGCTGTATAATATAACTGATATCTGGAGGGCGGTGATGTCACTGCTGTATAATATAACTGATATCTGGAGGGCGGTGATGTCACTGCTGTATAATATAACTGATATCTGGAGAGCGGTGATGTCACTGCTGTATAATATAACTGATATCTGGAGAGCGGTGATGTCACTGCTGTATAATATAACTGATATCTGGAGAGCGGTGATGTCACTGCTGTATAATATAACTGATATCTGGAGAGTGGTGATGTCACTGATGTATAATATAACTGATATCTGGAGGGCGGTGATGTCACTGCTGTATAATATAACTGATATCTGGAGAGCGGTGATGTCACTGCTGTATAATATAACTGATATCTGGAGGGCGGTGATGTCACTGCTGTATAATATAACTGATATCTGGAGGGCGGTGATGTCACTGCTGTATAATATAACTGATATCTGGAAAGCGGTGATGTCACTGCTGTATAATATAACTGATATCTGGAGAGCGGTGATGTCACTGCTGTATAATATAACTGATATCTGGAGAGCGGTGATGTCACTGCTGTATAATATAACTGATATCTGGAGAGCGGTGATGTCACTGCTGTATAATATAACTGATATCTGGAGAGCGGTGATGTCACTGCTGTATAATATAACTGATATCTGGAGAGCGGTGATGTCACTGCTGTATAATATAACTGGTATCTGGAGAGCGGTGATGTCACTGCTGTATAATATAACTGATATCTGGAGAGCGGTGATGTCACTGCTGTATAATATAACTGATATCTGGAGAGCGGTGATGTCACTGCTGTATAATATAACTGATATCTGGAGAGCGGTGATGTCACTGCTGTATAATATAACTGATATCTGGAGAGCGGTGATGTCACTGCTGTATAATATAACTGATATCTGGAGAGCGGTGATGTCACTGCTGTATAATATAACTGATATCTGGAGAGCGGTGATGTCACTGCTGTATAATATAATATATCTGGAGAGTGGTGATGTCACTGCTGTATAATATAACTGATATCTGGAGAGCGGTGATGTCACTGCTGTATAATATAACTGATATCTGGAGGGCGGTGATGTCACTGCTGTATAATATAACTATATCTGGAGAGCGGTGATGTCACTGCTGTATAATATGTCTGATATCTGGAGAGCGGTGATGTCACTGCTGTATAATATATCTGATATCTGGAGAGCGGTGATGTCACTGCTGTATAATATATCTGGAGAGCGGTGATGTCACTGCTGTATAATATAATATATCTGGAGAGCGGTGATGTCACTGCTGTATAATATAATATATCTGGAGAGCGGTGATGTTACTGCTGTATAATATAATATATCTGGAGAGCGGTGATGTTACTGCTGTATAATATATCTGGAGAGCGGTGATGTCACTGCTGTATAATATAATATATCTGGAGAGCGGTGATGTCACTGCTGTATAATATAACTGATATATGGAGAGCGGTGATGTCACTGCTGTATAATATAACTGATATCTGGAGAGCGGTGATGTCACTGCTGTATAATATATCTTATATCTGGAGAGCGTTGATGTCACTGCTGTATAATATAACTGATATCTGGAGAGCGGCGATGTCACTGCTGTATAATATAACTGATATCTGGAGAGTGGTGATGTCACTGCTATATAATATAACTGATATCTGGAGAGCGGTGATGTCACTGCTGTATAATATAACTGATATCTGGAGAGCGGTGATGTCACTGCTGTATAATATAACTGATATCTGGAGAGCGGTGATGTCACTGCTGTATAATATAACTGATATCTGGAGAGCGGTGATGTCACTGCTATAGAATATAACTGATATCTGGAGAGCGGTGATGTCACTGCTGTATAATATATCTGGAGAGCGGTGATGTCACTGCTGTATAATATAATATATCTGGAGAGCGGTGATGTCACTGCTGTATAATATATCTGGAGAGCGGTGATGTCACTGCTGTATAATATAACTGATATCTGGAGAGCGGTGATGTCACTGCTGTATAATATAACTGATATCTGGAGAGCGGTGATGTCACTGCTGTATAATATAACTTATATCTGGAGAGCGGTGATGTCACTACTGTATAATATAACTGATATCTGGAGAGCGGTGATGTCACTGCTGTATAATATATCTGGAGAGCGGTGATGTCACTGCTGTATAATATAATATATCTGGAGAGCGGTGATGTCACTGCTGTATAATATAATATATCTGGAGAGCGGTGATGTCACTGCTGTATAATATAACTGATATCTGGAGAGTGGTGATGTCACTGCTGTATAATATAATATATCTGGAGAGCGGTGATGTCACTGCTGTATAATATAATATATCTGGAGAGCGGTGATGTCACTGCTGTATAATATAACTGATATCTGGAGAGCGGTGATGTCACTGCTGTATAATATAATATATCTGGGGAGCGGTGATGTCACTGCTGTATAATATAACTGATATCTGGAGAGCGGTGATGTCACTGCTGTATAATATAACTATATCTGGAGAGCGGTGATGTCACTGCTGTATAATATGTCTGATATCTGGAGAGCGGTGATGTCACTGCTGTATAATATATCTGATATCTGGAGAGCGGTGATGTCACTTCTGTATAATATATCTGGAGAACGGTGATGTCACTGCTGTATAATATAATATATCTGGAGAGCGGTGATGTTACTGCTGTATAATATATCTGGAGAGCGGTGATGTCACTGCTGTATAATATAACTGATATATGGAGAGCGGTGATGTCACTGCTGTGTAATATAACTGATATCTGGAGAGCGGTGATGTCACTGCTGTATAATATAATATATCTGGAGAGCGGTGATGTCACTGCTGTATAATATAATATATCTGGAGAGCGGGGATGTCACTGCTGTATAATATAATATATCTGGAGAGCGGGGATGTCACTGCTGTATAATATATCTGGAGAGCGGTGATGTCACTGCTGTATAATATATCTGGAGAGCGGTGATGTCACTGCTGTATAATATATCTGGAGAGCGGTGATGTTACTGCTGTATAATATAATATATCTGGAGAGCGGTGATGTTACTGCTGTATAATATAATATATCTGGAGAGCGGTGATGTCACTGCTGTATAATATAACTGATATATGGAGAGCGGTGATGTCACTGCTGTATAATATAACTGATATCTGGAGAGCGGTGATGTCACTGCTGTATAATATAATATATCTGGAGAGCGGTGATGTCACTGCTGTATAATATATCTTCTATCTGGAGAACGGTGATGTCACTGCTGTATAATATAACTGATATCTGGAGAGCGGTGATGTCACTGCTGTATAATATAATATATCTGGAGAGCGGTGATGTCACTGCTGTATAATATAACTGATATCTGGAGAGCGGTGATGTCACTGCTGTATAATATATCTTATATCTGGAGAGCGGTGATGTCACTGCTGTATAATATAATATATCTGGAGAGCGGTGATGTCACTGCTGTATAATATAACTGATATCTGGAGAGCGGTGATGTCACTGCTGTATAATATAACTGATATCTGGAGAGCGGTGATGTCACTGCTGTATAATATAACTGATATCTGGAGAGCGGTGATGTCACTGCTGTATAATATAACTGATATCTGGAGAGCGGTGATGTCACTGCTGTATAATATAACTGATATCTGGAGAGCGGTGATGTCACTGCTGTATAATATAACTGATATCTGGAGAGCGGTGATGTCACTGCTGTATAATATAACTGATATCAGGAGAGCGGTGATGTCACTGCTGTATAATATAACTGATATCAGGAGAGCGGTGATGTCACTGCTGTATAATATAATATATCTGGAGAGCGGTGATGTCACTGCTGTATAATATAATATATCTGGAGAGCGGTGATGTCACTGCTGTATAATATAACTGATATCTGGAGAGCGGTGATGTCACTGCTGTATAATATAACTGATATCCGGAGAGCGGTGATGTCACTGCTGTATAATATAACTGATATCTGGAGAGCGGTGATGTCACTGCTGTATAATATAATATATCTGGAGAGCGGTGATGTCACTGCTGTATAATATAACTGATATCTGGAGAGCGGTGATGTCACTGCTGTATACTATAACTGATATCTGGAGAGCGGTGATGTCACTGCTGTATAATATAACTGATATCTGGAGAGCGGTGATGTCACTGCTGTATAATATAACTGATATCAGGAGAGCGGTGATGTCACTGCTGTATAATATAACTGATATCTGGAGAGCGGTGATGTCACTGCTGTATAATATAATATATCTGGAGAGCGGTGATGTCACTGCTGTATAATATAACTGATATCTGGAGAGCGGTGATGTCACTGCTATATAATATAACTGATATCTGGAGAGCGGTGATGTCACTGCTGTATAATATATCTTATATCTGGAGGGCGGTGATGTCACTACTGTATAATATAACTGATATCTGGAGAGCGGTGATGTCACTGCTGTATAATATAACTAATATCTGGAGAGCGGTGATGTCACTGCTGTATAATATAACTGATATCTGGAGAGCGGTGATGTCACTGCTGTATAATATAACTGATATCTGGAGAGCGGTGATGTCACTGCTGTATAATATAACTGATATCTGGAGAGCGGTGATGTCACTGCTGTATAATATAACTGATAACTGGAGAGCGGTGATGTCACTGCTGTATAATATAACTGATATCTGGAGAGCGGTGATGTCACTGCTGTATAATATAACTGATATCTGGAGAGCGGTGATGTCACTGCTGTATAATATAATATATCTGGAGAGCGGTGATGTCACTGCTGTATAATATAATATATCTGGGGAGCGGTGATGTCACTGCTGTATAATATATCTTATATCTGGAGAGCGGTGATGTCACTGCTGTATAATATAACTGATATCTGGAGAGCGGTGATGTCACTGCTGTATAATATAATATATCTGGAGAGCGGTGATGTCACTGCTGTATAATATAACTGATATCTGGAGAGCGGTGATGTCACTGCTGTATAATATAATATATCTGGGGAGCGGTGATGTCACTGCTGTATAATATAACTGATATCTGGAGAGCGGTGATGTCACTGCTGTATAATATAATATATCTGGAGAGCGGTGATGTCACTGCTGTATAATATAATATATCTGGAGAGCGGTGATGTCACTGCTGTATTATTATATTTCTCTCATTACTACTTTGTGTCTCAGCTTTCGCTGCAGTTTCCCGCTGACGTGGTGTATCTGCTGACGGCGGCTCCGCTCATTAAGGCTGTGACTAATGTAAAGCAGGTAAGCGTCTGTGGTGTGCGATGGCGCCCCCTGGCGTTCATGCTGTGACCTCTCAGTGGCGGGTATACATTCACTTGTGTCGTGTCTCAGGTTTCCCGGACGCTGGAAGAGTTTGATGTGGAGGAGCAGACGAGCGGCGCCCTGCAGTCTCAGTATCCGAACATCAAGGTTGTGCGTTCAGCGGTGAAGGAATTAAAGGCGGATCAGCAGGTGAGCGCCATGTGGTGGTAGGAGGAGGTCACTGCCACTGGGGGGCGCTCATGTGGTGGCACAGGACCAGTTCTCCTGGATGAACTCCTCAGGTGGATAGACGGCGCCCTGTGCACGACTCTCACCGGATCACCCAGCTTTCCCAGACTCCTGATTGTGGATTTATAAAGTAAAGCTGGGCGCCCCGCTGTATTGGTGACCACCCAGCTTTCCTGGAGAAGGAAACCTGTATACGCCTCATATAATCATATCCAGAAAAAGAGTCTCTTTAGACATATGGAAGTCCAAAAATATACATTTTATTATTCCACAAATTGGAAACCCCCCCTAAAGATGCCCGTACATGGACATACAACATGAAACAACCGCCGAGGTCATCAAATAACCACCGTAGCCCTAGATTTATATTACACAGTATACATGAGGTAACATAGCGGCACATGGGGAGAGCATGTGATCTCCAAATAGTAAGAGTTCCTGATAGGATCTGCCTCCGCTCTGCCTGGGTGACGTCTGTTAAAGATGTTAAACCGGCTACCATAGATAAGTAGTGGGCACGGTGACAGATCTGCTACCTGCGGCGGACATGATGGCTATTGATGGTCTCAGGAGAGGAACACGCGCGTTTCGCACCCTTCGTCAGGAGAGATAATCGTGTAATGGATTGTGGTTTAAATACTCCACTTGTGTATCGGTGACCAATGGCGCACAGCGGTTCATTAAGCCCTCCCACGTGTGTAATCCGCGTCAGGAGCGTCCAGTGCAGGGGCAGGTTCCCCATCACGGCACTTCCGCCCTCTCTCTGACAACTTCCGGCACAGCATGTGGACGGCCAATCAAGCGCGTGCGCACGTCACCCTGTGTCAGGCGTTCTAGCGTTACATTACAAATCTGCCTTCCAGACCATCAAGAGATTATTAATCTGAAGAGGAGTTAGAAATGTTTATAATCTCCATCAATGGCCTTCAGTTCACATTACAATTAGTTATTCAACCGTGTGCACAAACATATGTTGTATCCCTATACCCGCACCATAGGTGCCGCCCAAATACATATGTGCCACGCCAGTGTGCAGCGCACCATCAGCGGAGGCGCGGGTAAGGAAGACCACCACCAGTGCCCAACACAAGGGGAGGGGATCCCCCACCCGGACCCCCGCAGGAACACACAACGCGCCCCACGCCAGCGGAGACCCTCATGATTGAAAATTATACATTAAATGCGTACACCCATATGTCGATTGTCCCCAAGTCAGTGAGCGATGACATCCACCAAGCAGACCCCAGACCTAACACTATTGTCTTACAAAATGGGATGCTGTATACAAAATGATGTACATGCACTTAAAGAGGCAATCACCAGATTATAAGTGTCCTGTCTCCTACATAATGTGATCAGTGCTGTAATGTAGATAACAGTGGTCCTAGTAATAAAGAGGCTGTCACCACATTATAAGTGCCCTGTCTCCTACATAATGATCAGTGCTGTAATGTAGATAACAGTGGTCCTAGTAAAAAAGAGGCTCTGTCACCAGATTAGAAGTGTCCTGTCTCCTACATAATGTGATCAGCGCTGTAATGTAGATAACAGTGGTCCTAGTAATAAAAAGTCTGTCACCAGATTATAAGTGTCCTGTCTCCTATATAATGTGATCAGTGCTGTAATGTAGATAACAGTGGTCCTAGTAATAAAGAGGCTGTCACCAGATTATAAGTGTCCTGTCTCCTACATAATGTGATCAGTGCTGTAATGTAGATAACAGTGGTCCTAGTAATAAAGAGGCTGTCACCAGATTATAAGTGCCCTGTCTCCTACATAATGATCAGTGCTGTAATGTAGATAACAGTGGTCCTAGTAAAAAAGAGGCTGTCACCAGATTATAAGTGCCCTGTCTCCTACATAATGTGATCAGCGCTGTAATGTAGATAACAGTGGTCCTAGTAATAAAGAGGCTGTCACCACATTATAAGTGTCCTGTCTCCTACATAATGTGATCAGTGCTGTAATGTAGATAACAGTGGTCCTAGTAATAGTCTCTGTCCCCACATTATAAGTGCCCTGTCCCCTACATAAGGAGATGGGCGCTGTAATGTAGGTGACAGTAATGCTTCTTATTTAAAAAAACGATCTATTTTCACCACTTTATTAGCAATTTTGGTTTATGCTAATGAGTTGCTTAATGCCCAACTGGGCGTGTTTTTACTTTCAACCAAGTGGGCGTTGTACAGAGGAGTGTATGAGGCTGACCAATCAGTGACCAATCAGTGATCAATCAGCGTCATGCACTCCTCCATTCGTTTACACAGCAGCATCGCGTTCTTACTAGAACACGATGTGCAGCCACATACAAAGACATTAATGTTACTCAAGTGTCCTGATAATGAATATACATTCCCTCCAGCCTGGACGTGATGTGTATTCACAATCCTGACACTTCTGAATCTTTTCTGTGAGATTCCAGCAAGCGAGATTATGATGTAAACGAGATTTTGTTTCCCTTGCTGGAATCTCAGAAAAGATTCAGAAGTGTAAGAGACAGGGCACTTATAATGTGGTGACAGAGACGCTTTATTACTAGGACCACTGTTATCTACATTACAACACTGATCACATTATGTAGGAGACAGGGCACTTATAATGTGGTGACAGCCTCTTTATTACTAGGACCACTGTTATCTACATTACAGCGCCGATCACATTATGTAGGAGACAGGGCACTTATAATGTGGTGACAGCCTCTTTATTACTAGGACCACTGTTATCTACATTACAGCACTGATCACATTATGTAGGAGACAGGGCACTTATAATCAGGTGGCAGCCTCTTTATTACTAGGACCACTGTTATCTACATTACAGCACTGATCACATTATGTAGGAGACAGGAGACTTATAATGTGGTGACAGCCTCTTTATTACTAGGACCACTGTTATCTACATTACAGTACTGATCACATTATGTAGGAGACAGGGCACTTATAATGTGGTGACAGCCTCTTTATTACTAGGACCACTGTTATCTACATTACAGCACTGATCACATTATGTAGGAGACAGGACACTTATAATCTGGTGACAGCCTCTTTATTACTAGGACCACTGTTATCTACATTACAGCACTGATCACATTATGTAGGAGACAGGGCACTTATAATCTGGTGACAGCCTCTTTATTACTAGGACCACTGTTATCTACATTACAGCGCTGATCACATTATGTAGGAGACAGGGCACTTATAATCTGGTGACAGCCTCTTTATTACTAGGACCACTGTTATCTACATTACAGTGCTGATCACATTATGTAGGAGACAGGGCACTTATAATCTGGTGACAGCCTCTTTATTACTAGGACCACTGTTATCTACATTACAGCACTGATCACATTATGTAGGAGACAGGACACTTATAATCAGGTGGCAGCCTCTTTAACATAAATTAGAGAGCTCAGCAGCTTTCCTGGCGTCCTGACCGGCAGATCTTCCTGGTTCCTCACCTGTAACGAGTGATGTTCTGTTTACCTGCAGACGGTGACGACAGAGGACGGGGCGAGTTACCACTACGAGGCGCTGTGTGTGTGCGCCGGAGCGCGGCCCCGACTGATAGAGGAGGGGAATCCGTATGTGCTGGGGATCCGCGATACAGACAGCGCCCGGGTACGTCACTGTGTGCCCCTCCTATGTAATGACCCCTCACTGTGTCCACCCCTCCCCCGTAGTGACCCCTCACTGTGTACACCCCTCCCCCGTAGTGACCCCTCACTGTGTGCACCCCTCCCCCGTAACGACCCCTCACTGTGTGCACCCCTCCCCCGTAACGACCCCTCACTGTGTGCACCCCTCCCCCGTAACGACCCCTCACTGTGTGCACCCCTCCCCCGTAACGACCCCTCACTGTGTGCACCCCTCCCCGTAACGACCCCTCACTGTGTGCACCCCTCCCCCGTAACGACCCCTCACTGTGTGCACCCCTCCCCCGTAACGACCCCTCACTGTGTGCACCCCTCCCCCGTAACGACCCCTCACTGTGTGCACCCCTCCCCCGTAACGACCCCTCACTGTGTGCACCCCTCCCCCGTAACGACCCCTCACTGTGTGCACCCCTCCCCCGTAGTGACCCCTCAGTGTGTCCTCACCCCTCCCCCTGATCTTTACATTGTTCTGTACGCGGCGTCTCCTCATGTCTCTCATCCGTCCGTGTTTCAGACGTTCCAGCAGCATCTGACGGCGGCGCGGCGAGTGCTGGTCGTGGGGAACGGCGGGATCGCTCTGGAGCTGGTGTAAGTAGAAGTGACGTCCGGTGACACGTAGTAACAGAACGAAGCTCAGGACGCAATAGAGGCGGAGCCTGTATCCGTCTGGAGTCCAGGATGTTTGTATCTAGACTGACACATTGTAACAAACCTTCAGCTGTGAGAAGTATTAGATCAGGATCCGTTTTTAATCTTTGGATGTAAATAAAAATTTTCATATTAACGGACAGCAAGCAGAGATCTTGGAAGGATGAAGAATTGCAAAAAAGTCTGTTAGAAAGTTGCAGAACCGTCCGATATGACGATGAATCTTTATTACAGAGGAGCGACGGAAACCGCGGCGTTCATCTCTGCAGCGAGGCTCCGTGTTTACTGAGCGCTGTGAGTGGCTGTCGGTATACACCGGTCTACAGAGATCATACGGAGAGCGCCCCCTGTGGAGGAGGCCGGTGTGGTAATCCTGCTCGCTGTTCACACTGGGGAAGCGTCATCAATACTGCCGCAGGGGGCGGGGCCTGACGCTATGTAAAAACTGCTGATATTTTGACGCCGTGTGTTACGAAGTATCTACCGGCCCCTGATGATTGAGTGTTCGGGGCTGAAGCTGCCGACCAAAAGCCACGCCCATCATCGCTCGCCACGCCCCCTCATCAGTGACGGCCACTCACAGTCTAGAACATGATCCCTGATCTGTGATTGGCTGCTGTGGGCACGCGTCGTGTCCTGCCGTTGACGTAGATTAACCGACGCCGGAGCCGCAGAATTCCTCATCCCACAACTGAAGTCTGAGAAGCCGCAGACCCCCCTGACCTGCAAGAGAAGCCGATACACCACAGAGGGGGGCGCCGGTGAGTGTGGGGCCTGTGACTGCACTACACACCCTCCAGGGCGGCGGCAGTGAGACCGGGCGACCCGCAGTGTCCGTAGTATCTGTCCTGATGGCTGTAGCGCAATTCTGTTCACCTTCCCCCGGCACCCGGTGGCCCTTAAACCGCTATCACCAGCTGATAATAAAGGGGCCACACACGGCACTTGTATGGACGCGGCCCCCTCCCAGCTTTGGGGTCACCCTGGGGGATTTGGGCAGGATATAAGCCGCAGTCTCATTGATTTCAGGGCGGGAGGATCGGCAGCTCGGCAGCGCTCTGGGCCCGGACTGGCATGCAGGGATGAATCTACAGGCGTCTCAGGAGGTCAGTACCGGGTCATGGGGGAGACTTGGCCCCCGATATATCTGTCTGGTCACCTCTTATTCCACCCTCAGATCTCGCGCTGCGTCCACATCGAGACAGAATGTGAGGTGAAGAGGATCCTCCTGCACCAGGACTTCAAGGACCGAAATATTCCGGAGGACGGCGCCACCTCTGACCCAAGCAAGTACTACAGGGGGTTATCACCGGAGAGTCAGCTCAGGGGGGAGGTCCGCGGACGCTCTGGATCCTTTATATTAGCTTCTATTCTTAGCACAACATCTGATATTGTAGCCCAGAGCTGTAATCCCAATTCTGCCGGCTTCGGATGAATAGATTGTATTCTCCCGTCCTACAGTCCATGGTGCCCGTCAGTCGGAGGGAGGATAATAAGTGTGCGGCGTCCGTCACCCATAGGCTATAGTGGTGCGCGGTAACGGATACTATGAGGCCTTGTTCACACAGTGCAGATTTTGCGTACATTTAAAGAGGCTCCGTCTCCAGATTCTCACACCCCCGTCTCCTATTGCATGTGATCGGCGCTGCAATGTACAGAACAGGAACGGTTGTTTTTTGTTTGTTTTTTTTAAAAACGATCATTTTTGCCCAAGTTATGAGCAATTTTATATTTATGCAAATGAGCTTTTCAATGGACAGCTGGGCGTTGTGATTAGAAGTGTATGAGGCTGACCAATCAGTGACCAATCAGTGACCAATCAGCATCATCCACTTCTCATCGTTCCCAGCCAGCTTCTTTCACTGCAGACCCAGCGTGACGTCACCCACAGGTCCTTCAACCTTGTCGTCGGACAGAGAAGACACGTGGGCCCCTCAAAGCAACTTCAGAGCTGGAATCTAAAAAGAAATAAATGAGGCAATACTTGGCTTCTTACATTATACGGATAATGAGCCGTGCCCCCCCTCACCCCGAGAAGTGCCCCCCCCCCCCTCCACTCCGATGACCCCAGTTTTGACCGTTTGTATAAATGGAGACCCCTATTAGAGCGTTTCAGTGCCCGGATTTCCCAGCATGCACCCCCGAGACGTGTATTTCTATTGATGAGTCCTTGGTAGATTTTAAAGATTTCAATTCCACCAGTCCCTGCCGGGTAAGAGGGCGCGGTATGGCGTGAAGATGTATGAGCTGCGAGAGGGCATCAGGGTAGACCTACAGGGTTAGGATATATGAAGGGAAGGACACCAGTGCTCAGCCCCCAGAATGCCCCCCCTTACTGGGAGTGAATGCAAAAATTGTGTGGGATTTGGCACTGCTGGACCAGGGTCACCACCTCTACCTGGGTAATTGTTATACCAGCGTCCCGCTCTTCAGGTCCCTCGCTGCCAGTCCTGCGGCACTGCTAGAAGAAATCTGAGAGGCCTCCCTAAGACTCTGCAGGGCAAACACTCAGAAGGGGTGAGAGCCGGGCACAATCCAGCAGCAACATATTGTGTGTCACGTACAAGACTAGAGATGTCCCACCAGTACCCATGTACCTGTACAGAGACCCCCACACCAGACTGCATCCTGGGCTACAATCGGTACATGGCAGGGGGGGGGACTTGTCAGCGCCATGCGGTGTGGTATAAGAAGCCGGCCGGGCACATCATACAGATGGCATTATACAATGCGTACGCGCTACGTCCATGTCCAGGCCAGACGGGAACTTTCCTGGAATTTCAAGAGGTGATTATCAAGAACCTGACCTTTAGGGACCAAGAAGGGGGGGGGGGCCACACGCATCGCACCAGGGCAACACTTTCCAGGAGAAGTTCCCCAAACTGGCAAGAAGGGAAAAAGTCAAAAGAGGTGCAAAGTCTGCTATAAGAGGGGGATAAGGAGGGACACAATATATCAATGGGACGTGTGTCCCGAATAACCAGAGCTCTGTATGAAAGTGTTTACAATGTATCAGACATCCCCGGTTTATAATCTACCCCAGTTTTACTTACCCTGATGCCCCCCGCACAGCTTATCCCCCCTCGTCTTTCCCCTCTGAGCCCTGCTGTGTGCCCGGGCAGCGGATAACAGCCACATGGAGGGGATTGCCGTACCCAGGAGAACCCACATTACAGTTTATGGGGTGTAGGTCTCCGGTCACAATGCTCACTGCACCTCTAGATGAATGCCTTAAGGGTGTAGTTTTTAAAACAGGGTCACTTCTTGGGGGTTTCACCTGTACTGGGACCTCAGGGGCTTCTGCATACACGACTACGCTCCAGAAAATCCCCAGTAGGCCAAATGGCGCTCCTTCCCTTCTGAGCCCTCCCATGGGCCCAAACGGCAGTTTATCACCACAAATGGGGTATTGCCGCACTCAGAACAAATTGGGCAGCAAAATGGGGTATTTTGTTCCCTGTGAAAATAAGACATGTTGATCACAAATGACATCTTATTGAAAAAAATGTCATTTTTTAAATTTCACAGCCCAATTCAAATACGTGCCGTGTAAAAACCGTGCGGTCAAAATGGTCACAACAACCATACATGAATTCCTTGAGGGGTGCAGTTTCCAAAATGGGGTCACTATTGGGGGATTCTTACTGCTTTGGCACCTCAACACCTCTTCAGACCTGGCATGATCCTAAAATATATATTCTAATAAAAAAGAGGCCCCACAATGCACCAGGTGCTTCTTTGCTTCTGGGGCTTGTGTTTTAGTCCACGAGCGCAGTAGAGCCACATGTGGGACATTTCTAAAAACGGCAGAATCTGGACAATACATATTTAGTGTTTCTCTGGTAAAACCTTCCGTGTTACACAAAAAAAAATGAATAAAATTGAAATTCTGCAAGAAAAATGAAATTTGCAAATTTCACCTCCACTTTGCTTTAATTCCTGTGAAATGCCTGAAGGGTTAAAAAAAACTTTCTGAATGCTGTTTTGAATACTTTGAGGGGTCTAGTTTTTAAAATGGGGTGTTTTATCAGGGTTTCTAATACATAGGCCCCTCAAAGCCACTTCAGAACTCAAGAGGTACCTTAAAAAAAAGGCTTTTGAAATTTTCTTAAAAATATGAGAAATTGCTGTTTATGTTCTAAGCCTTGTAACGTCCAAGAAAAATAACAGAATGTTCAAAAAACGATGCCAATCTAAAGTAGACATATGGGAAATGTGAACTAGTAACTATTGTGGGTGGTATAACCGTCTGTTTTACAAGCAGATGCATTTCAATTCTGAAAAATTCTATTTTTTTTAAATTAATTTTCTCTAAATTTTGCAATTTTTCACCAATAAACACTGAATATATCGACCAAATTTTACCACGAACATGAAGCCCAATGTGTCACAAGAAAACCATCTCGGAATCGCTTGGGTAGGTTTAAGCATTCCGACGTTATTACCACATAAAGTGAAACATGTCAGATTTGAAAAATGGGCTCTGAGCCTTAAGGGGTTAAGTCAGAACCAGAATGTCATGCAGGAGAGGAGACCTAGAAGTCCTGCCTTTATATAGTCCTTCTTTAGAAGGCATTGAAAATCTGCACTGTGTGAACAAGACCTCGGTCTCTGGATGAGGGGTGGCCTGTACAGGCGTCATCGCCGCCTCTGTGTAACGTGTACATTAGAAGTTTTTCCTGGCGTTTAGCATGTGACGTATCGTAGCCGTATCACTGGGTTTCCGCAGGTCTCTGCTGACCTCTAGTGGTGCGTCCAGGAACTGTAGGTGTGGGGTGCAATCGGGGCCGGCGCTTTGGGTTACGCGGGGTGTAGTTGGGGCCGTTCATGCTGCTTTGGTAGGGGGGAGGGGGATAATCCTGGATGGGTGTGCGCTGTCCTCGTCACACGCTCTATGCCGGGGGTATTGTATACATTTACACACCCGCGTGCTGTGATGTCTCTCATTAGCCCCGCCTTCTTGTCTTCCAGCTGATTGGCCTGTATACGCAGAACTGACCAGCGGTAAAATCTACGGTTGTGACTTCATTGTCAGCGCCACCGGTGTGTTCCCCAACGTAGAGCCGTTTACCAGCGGAAATAATGTGAGATATTGGGGTTATTTTCTCTTGTTCCTTAAAGGGGAACTCCCCTCTTATAAGTGACTGCATATTACTGGGATCAGCGGGGTTCCGAGCGATCCTGAGAGTGAAGGGGCGGCTGGACAATCACTTTATGGGAGGAAAACCCCTTTATGATGAGTGACACCTTGGAGGGGTTCATTGGTTTGGACGGGAGCGGGACCCCGACAGTCAGCTGTTAATACTGGGGGAGCGCTCTGCTGTGACTATTGGGGGGGAGCGCTATAAATGCCCCTCAATTCTGACAGCCGCTGTTTTTGTAGTTTGATGTCGGCGAAGACGGCGGGCTGACAGTCGATGATCACATGAGGACGTCGCTCAGGAACGTGTACGCGGCTGGAGACGTCTGTACCGCCGGCTGGACGCCGAGCCCCCACTGGCAGCAGGTACAGCACTGCCAGGAGATCACCCTGATCATGTGACCACTCCCCTCCAATGTGTGACAGCGACGGCAGTGACGCAGGATCACGTGTTCGTGGTTCATTCTGTAATAATAACGGATCACATGATTTCTGACAGATGAGGCTGTGGACTCAGGCGCGGCAGATGGGCTGTTACGCAGCCAAGTGTATGGCGGCCGACCGCCAAGGCGAAGCCATCGAAATGGATTTCTGCTTTGAACTCTTCGCTCACGTCACGAAATTCTTCAACTATAAGGTGCGTAACTGTCAGACCGCGTTCAGACGTGGGGGGGGGGGGGTGTAGCGGTCAGACCGCGTTGAGACACGGGGGGGGGGGTGTAGCGGTCAGACCGCGTTCAGACGTGGGGGGGGGGGGGGTGTAGCGGTCAGACCGCGTTGAGACACGGGGGGGGGGGGGTGTAGCGGTCAGACCGCGTTCAGACGTGGGGGGGGGGTGTAGCGGTCAGACCGCGTTCAGACGTGGGGGGGGGGGGGGGGGGTGTAGCAGTTTTTGGTCTAGTGCAATAAATGCATAGAATGCCGTGACTACAGTAAAGACTGACACAAACACAGGCTGCATGTTAGATGCCGCTCAGGATCTGTGGAGAGCGGGTGATGGCTCCTGCGGGCTGTTGGATATTGTCGGTTGTGTTTTCCGGAGATGTCGCTGATAATGCCGCCTCTTTATTTTGGTAGGTGATCTTGCTGGGTAAGTACAACGCTCAGGGCTTGGGCACGGATCACGAGCTGCTCCTGCGCTGCACCAGGGGCCTGGAGTACGTGAAGGTGGTGATGCTGCGCGGGCGCATGATGGGGGCCGTGATGATCGGAGAGACCAACTTGGAGGAAACTTTTGAGAACTTGATTTTGAACCAGATGGATCTCTCAGCGTACGGAGAAGATCTGCTGGATCCCGATGTCGATATAGAAGATTACTTTGACTAGAAGGGACGCAGGATGCGGGGGTCATGTTCTGTCTGTACCCCTCCCCCCCCCCCATCATGATGTTCTGTATACTGGTCCAGTGTAGTGACAGGCGTCTGGTCATAGTCGCCGACCGTCAGAAAAGGGAACTCCAGCCCATTCCGGGAGCACATTTCTGATATTAAAGGCACGGGAACCGCACTGAATCAATGAAACCTCTGGTGCACTCCCTGTGCGTGTGTCTCGTCTCCTGGTGCGTGTGTCTCGTCGTCTCCTCGTGTGTGTGTGTTCTACGTCTCCTCCTCGTGTGTGTTCTACGTCTCCTCCTGGTGTGTGTGCGGGTGCCTCGTCTCCTCCTGGTGTGTGTGCGGGTGTCTCGTCTCCTCCTCCTGGTGTGTGTGTGTGCCTCGTCTCCTACTCCTGGTGTGTGTGCGGGTGCCTCGTCTCCTCCTGGTGTGTGTGCGGGTGTCTCGTCTCCTCCTCCTGGTGTGTGTGTGTGCCTCGTCTCCTACTCCTGGTGTGTGTGCGGGTGCCTCGTCTCCTCCTCCTGGTGTGTGTGCGGGTGCCTCGTCTCCTCCTCCTGGTGTGTGTGCGGGTGCCTCGTCTCCTGGTGTGTGTGCGGGTGCCTCGTCTACTCCTGGTGTGTGTGCGGGTGCCTCGTCTACTCCTGGTGTGTGTGCGGGTGCCTCGTCTCCTCCTCCTGGTGTGTGTGTGCGGGTGCCTCATCTACACCTCCTGGTGCGGGTGCCTCGTCTCCTCCTCCTGGTGTGTGTGTGTGCGGGTGCCTCGTCTCCACCTCCTGGTGCGGGTGCGTCTCCTCCTCCTGGTGTGTATGCGGGTGCCTCGTCTCCTCCTCCTGGTGTGTGCGGGTGCCTCGTTTCCTCCTCCTGGTGCGGGTGTCTCATCTCCTCCTCCTGGTGTGTGTGCGGGAGCCTCGTCTCCTCCTCCTGGTGTGTGTGCGGGAGCCTCGTCTCCTCCTCCTGGTGTGTGTGCGGGAGCCTCGTCTCCTCCTCCTGGTGTGTGTGCGGGAGCCTCGTCTCCTCCTCCTGGTGTGTGTGCGGGAGCCTCGTCTCCTCCTCCTGGTGTGTGTGCGGGTGCCTCGTCTTCTCCTCCTAGTGCGGGTGCCTCGTCTCCTCCTTGTGTGTGTGGGTGCGTGCGTCTCTTCCTCCTGGTGTGTGTGCGCGCGGGTGTCTCGTCTCCTCCCCCTGGTGTGTGTGCGGGTGCCTCGTCTCCTCCTCCTGGTGTGTGTGCGCGGGTGCCTCGTCTCCTCCTCCTGGTGCCTCATCTCCTCCTGGTGTGTGTGCGCGGGTGCCTCGTCTCCTCCTGGTGTGTGTGCGGGTGCCTCGTCTCCTCCTGGTGTGTGCGCGGGTGTCTCGCCTCCTCCTGGTGTGTGCGCGGGTGTCTCGCCTCCTCCTGGTGTGTGTGCGGGTGCCTCGTCTCCTCCTCCTTGTGTGTGTGCGGGTGTCTCGCCTCCTCCTGGTGTGTGTGCGGGTGCCTCGTCTCCTGGTGTGTGTGCGGGTGCCTCGTCTCCTGGTGCGGGTGCCTCGTCTCCTGGTGTGTGTGCGGGTGCCTCGTCTCCTCCTGGTGTGTGTGCGGGTGCCTCGTCTCCTCCTTGTGTGTGTGCGGGTGTCTCGCCTCCTCCTGGTGTGTGTGCGGGTGCCTCGTCTCCTCCTCCTTGTGTGTGTGCGGGTGTCTCGCCTCCTCCTGGTGTGTGTGCGGGTGTCTCGCCTCCTCCTGGTGTGTGTGCGGGTGTCTCGCCACCTCCTGGTGTGTGTGCGGGTGTCTCGTCTCCTCCTCCTTGTGTGTGTGCGGGTGTCTCGCCTCCTCCTGGTGTGTGTGCGCGGGTGCCTCGTCTCCTCCTGGTGTGTGTGCGGGTGCCTCGTCTCCTCCTGGTGTGTGTGCGGGTGCCTCGTCTCCTCCTCCTTGTGTGTGCGCGGGTGCCTCGCCTCCTCCTGGTGTGTGCGCGGGTGTCTCGCCTCCTCCTGGTGTGTGTGCGGGTGTCTCGCCTCCTCCTGGTGTGTGTGCGGGTGTCTCGCCTCCTCCTGGTGTGTGTGCGGGTGCCTAGTCTCCTCCTCCTTGTGTGTGTGCGGGTGTCTCGCCTCCTCCTGGTGTGTGTGCGGGTGCCTCGTCTCCTCCTCCTTGTGTGTGTGCGGGTGTCTCGCCTCCTCCTGGTGTGTGTGCGGGTGTCTCGCCTCCTCTTGGTGTGTGTGCGGGTGTCTCGCCTCCTCTTGGTGTGTGTGCGGGTGTCTCGCCTCCTCCTGGTGTGTGTGCGGGTGTCTCGCCTCCTCCTGGTGTGTGTGCGAGTGTCTCGCCTCCTCCTGGTGTGTGTGCGAGTGTCTCGCCTCCTCCTGGTGTGTGTGCGCGGGTGCCTCGTCTCCTCCTGGTGTGTGTGCGGGTGTCTCGCCTCCTCCTGGTGTGTGTGCGCGGGTGCCTCGTCTCCTCTTGGTGTGTGTGCGGGTGTCTCGCCTCCTCCTGGTGTGTGTGCGGGTGTCTCGCCTCCTCCTGGTGTGTGTGCGAGTGTCTCGCCTCCTCCTGGTGTGTGTGCGAGTGTCTCGCCTCCTCCTGGTGTGTGTGCGAGTGTCTCGCCTCCTCCTGGTGTGTGTGCGCGGGTGCCTCGTCTCCTCCTGGTGTGTGTGCGGGTGTCTCGCCTCCTCCTGGTGTGTGTGCGAGTGTCTCGCCTCCTCCTGGTGTGTGTGCGAGTGTCTCGCCTCCTCCTGGTGTGTGTGCGCGGGTGCCTCGTCTCCTCCTGGTGTGTGTGCGGGTGCCTCGTCTCCTCCTGGTGTGTGTGCGAGTGTCTCGCCTCCTCCTGGTGTGTGTGCAGGTGCCTCGTCTCCTCCTTGTGCGGGTGCGTGCGTTTCGTCTCCTCCTGGGTGCGCGCGTCAGTCACATCCACTGCGTCCAGCTAGTATCTGTAAGGGTCTGTTCACACGCTTAGGAAAACACGTCTGAAAATACGGAGCTGTTTTCAGATGATTTTGTAACTCCTCACGTTTTTCGCGGCGTCCATTACGGCCGTTATTGGAGCTGTTTATCAATGGAGTCCATGAAAAACGGCTCAAAAAATGCCCCAATAAGTGTTGTGCACGTCTGTGATGCGGGTGTCTTTTGACAGCGACGCATAAAATGACACCTCGTGGGAACAGAACATCGTAAAACTCATTGAAAGCAGCGCGCAGATGTGTGGAGCTGTTTCTTCAGGCCTGAATTACGTCTGAACACAGTGCGTGTGATCATCCCCTCACAGTCACTCAGGCTCCAGAGACCTGCACAGCCCCTGCCCTCTGTCCCTCCTCCTAATACAACGCTCACAGCTTGAACATTAGATGTAAACCTATCGCTGTGCTGCTTATATTGTTATTTTGAATCTCAGACCCGGCCAGGAGGGGGCGCTGCTTTCCGATCCTGTATAGCCCCTTTCATTGTATCCGGTGTTACGTGATCATCTCCCGCCACATTATAAAGTCTTCTTAAAGGGGACATGCACTCACAAAGTTGTGTTTTTTGCTTTTATGCAAAAAATGTAAAAAAATAAACAACTTTGTTTTCAATTAAAATCATGTACCGTATTGTGTATACAGCTCCTCCGCGCAGAACGGGCTGCAGTTCTTATACTCTAGACATCTTACACCAGAGCATTATTCAGGGCGAGTGCTCGACCTCCAGAGAACGCTGCCCGCATTGTGGCGCTGATTTTCAGGTGTTTTATCTGCGCCGAAAAAGGGTTGTCAAATTATATATAAATAATCCCCCCCTGGCGTTCCCATGGTGATGAACCCCTCCGTTCTCGGTGCAGTCCGGCCTCCTGTGATTGGCTGGAGGAGTCACATGGGATTAAACATCATCCCGGGGGGGGGGGGGGGGCTACACACAGGGACGTGTCACTATGACAACACCGGGGGGGCACTACTCACAGGGACGTGTCACTATGACAACACCGGGGGGGGGGGGCTACACACAGGGACGTGTCACTATGACAACACCGGGGGGGGGGCACTACACACAGGGACGTGTCACTATGACAACACCGGGGGGGGGGGCGCTACACACAGGGACGTGTCACTATGACAACACCGGGGGGGGGGCGCTACACACAGGGACGTGTCACTATGACAACACCGGGGGGGGGGGGGGGCGCTACACACAGGGACGTGTCACTATGACAACACCGGGGGGGGGGGCGCTACACACAGGGACGTGTCACTATGACAACACCGGGGGGGTATTTATATTTAATTTAAACAAAAAAGTTGTATTTTCTTTCTAATTTGCGATTTTTTTGCAGCAGAATCGCAGCTTTTCCGCCGCAGTAATCGCAACGTTTGATCCTTGTTGTGGGTTTTACCTCCATATTGATAAACCCAGAAAAGCAGCGAAGCAACGAACATGAAAAACCGCAGCGCGAGGCGTGGAAGGTTCCTCGGCAGACTTGTCAGTCGATGACGATGGAGGCGGCGGGGGAGGAGGTGACGGGGGAGGAGGAGGTGACGCGCCTCTTCTTGGTCCCGGGGCTGCTCAGGCCTGTCGGACGCTTGTTGTCTCCGCTCCGCGCTCCCGGCTCTGACTTTATGGCCTTTGCTGGGATCTTGTCCTGAGACTTGGAGCTCCGATCTTTACATGTAGAAGATTTGGGGGATTTTATCTTTTGGGGACACAAAATACAACAAGGTTACAAAATCCGACCCCATAAATTTATATAGAGGTGACAAAGTATCACTCCCATCATCCCTGACCGAGGAGCTCACAATCTAATCTCCCTATCACACACAATGTATCACTCCCATCATCCCTGACCGAGGAGCTCACAATCTAATCTCCCTATCACACACAATGTATCACTCCCATCATCCCTGACCGAGGAGCTCACAATCTAATCTCCCTATCACACAGAATGTATCACTCCCATCATCCCTGACCGAGGAGCTCACAATCTAATCTCCCTCACACACAATGTATCACTCCCATCATCCCTGACCCCAGGAGCTCACAATCTAATCTCCCTATCTCACACACAATGTATCACTCCCATCATCCTGACCCCAGGAGCTCACAATCTAATCTCCCTATCTCACACACAATGTATCACTCCCATCATCCCTGACCGAGGAGCTCACAATCTAATCTCCCTATCACATACAATGTATCACTCCCATCATCCCTGACCCAGGAGCTCACAATCTAATCTTCCTCACACACAATGTATCACTCCCATCATCCCTGACCCAGGAGCTCACAATCTAATCTCCCTATCACACAATGTATCACTCCCATCATCCCTGACCCCAAGAGCTCACAATCTAATCTCCCTATCACATACAATGTATCACTCCCATCATCCCTGACCCAGGAGCTCACAATCTAATCTTCCTCACACACAATGTATCACTCCCATCATCCCTGACCCCAGGAGCTCACAATCTAATCTTCCTCACACACAATGTATCACTCCCATCATCCCTGACCCAGGAGCTCACAATCTAATCTTCCTCACACACAATGTATCACTCCCATCATCCCTGACCCCAGGAGCTCACAATCTAATCTCCCTATCACACAATGTATCACTCCCATCATCCCTGACCCAGGAGCTCACAATCTAATCTCCCTATCTCACACACAATGTATCACTCCCATCATCCCTGACCGAGGAGCTCACAATCTAATCTCCCTATCACATACAATGTATCACTCCCATCATCCCTGACCCAGGAGCTCACAATCTAATCTTCCTCACACACAATGTATCACTCCCATCATCCCTGACCCAGGAGCTCACAATCTAATCTCCCTATCACACAATGTATCACTCCCATCATCCCTGACCCCAAGAGCTCACAATCTAATCTCCCTATCACACAATGTATCACTCCCATCATCCCTGACCCAGGAGCTCACAATCTAATCTTCCTCACACACAATGTATCACTCCCATCATCCCTGACCCAGGAGCTCACAATCTAATCTTCCTCACACACAATGTATCACTCCCATCATCCCTGACCCCAGGAGCTCACAATCTAATCTCCCTATCACACAATGTATCACTCCCATCATCCCTGACCCAGGAGCTCACAATCTAATCTCCCTATCTCACACACAATGTATCACTCCCATCATCCCTGACCCAGGAGCTCACAATCTAATCTCCCTATCACACACAATGTATCACTCCCATCATCCTGACCCCAGGAGCTCACACTCTAATCCCTCGCACTGGGGGTTATCCGGTATATATTTGGCGGGTCTATAGAACACACATTATATATGACACCCGGGCCGGTCCCTCACCTTGGTGGTGCCGCTCCTCATGGTGATGACGACGGCCGGGTTGCCGCTCCGCAGCGCGCTCGCTTTAGGCCCCTCCTTAATGTAGGAAATTGTGGCAAAAGCCGTGAAACTGAAGTCTTCCCTGAGGAGAGAATTAAAGGGCCGGTACAATGAAAATAACTTCCGCCTACCATGAGATGTTCTGTCACTTTCTAATAGACCATGTTCCGTTTCCTCACTATTCAAGATCTCTGCTTGCTGTCAGTGACTGGGACCATTAATAGTTTACATCCAGAAGCTGGAAACCCGTCCTGACCTAAAACTTCACAGCTGAGGATCTGTTACACTGTATCTGTCAGGTAAACACCGCAGCAGACATCTCTGTCCTGGACCCGGGGGATCGATCTCTAGGGCCGGGGGAGGGTCAGATTGTCTCCTACTGTAAACAGAGCGATGGAGGGAACGCGTTCCCAAGTCCGGTCTACAGGAGGCGGGGCCAAGATGGCGGCCTCCTGGATGAGATGTATCTAATGATGACGTCAGATACGCGGGGGATGGGAACGTCATGTCCGGTGGTCGGGTCTGGGGATGATAGGGGTAGTAGTGGCTCTTACTTGATGTATTTCTGGAGCAGCAGGTGGGTGATGATTCTCTCCAGCTCGTTGCGGGGCAGTTTCGGGGGCAGGACTTGGGCGACGCGCAGTTTGGCGGCTCCTTTCCCCGTCCAGGCATCGATGAGCTTCAGCGGCGTCAGCTTCTCGTCCCTCTGATCGGCTTGCTGCAGGATTTTCACGATGTCTCTGCCGTAATCTGTGATGTCGACGTCTTCGCAGTCTAGAAACAGAACGTAAGATCCGTGCGTATCCGGCGCTAGCGAGTGACAGGGGGGCGCTAGCGAGTGCCGGGGGAGGGGGGGGTGCTAGTGAGTGACGGGGGGGGCGCTAGCGAGTGCCGGGGGATGGGGGCGCTAGCGAGTGACAGGCGGGGGGCGCTAGCGAGTGACAGGCGGGGGGCGCTAGCGAGTGACAGGCGGGGGGCGCTAGCGAGTGACAGGTGGGGGGCGCTAGCGAGTGCCGGGGGAGGGGCCGCTAGTGAGTGACGGGAGGGGGGGGGGCGCCAGCGAGTGCCCAGCGGGGGAGGGGGGCGCCAGCGAGTGCCCGGCGGGGGAGGGGGGCTAGGGAGTGACCGGCGGGGGAGGGGGGCTAGGGAGTGACCGGCGGGGGAGGGGGGCGCTAGCGAGTGCCGGGCGGGGGAGGGGGGTGCCAGTGAGTGCCCGGCGGGGGAGGGGGGCTAGCGAGTGCCGGGCGGGAGAGGGGGGCGCTAGCGAGTGCCGGGCGGGGGAGGGTCACTCACTCTTCTCACTGCTGCAGTTATCGCACATCTGATGACACTGCGCCGCGTCCCAGACTTCATCAAAATGCTGAGCGACGAGGACGCGCCTGCACCTGGGACAGAACGACAGCCGATTCATTATAAAACACGGAGCATCAGACGTATAAGTATCGGAGAGGCGGCGGTCCTGTCTGGCATGCTTAGTCTTGTAGTGCTCCTGCGCACTAGATCTGTCCTGTATATTATCACATCTGATAGTCGGACGCCTACGTTACACTCCGAGTGCAGCTCCACCTCCCACGCGTTTCACCCTATTCCGGGTTTGTCATCTCATTGGCGGTGGCAGCGAGCGCTTCTTTTCGCGTTTCTTGTGTATCAGTAAGACCCTCCCCTTCCGGCGGTTCGGCCGTCCAATCACTGACAGGTTTACTTCCTCACCCTTCAGGATCCCCAGCCTCTCATTGGACGGTTTCTATTTCCATCATCCTGGGATGTTTATGCGTCTTCCCGATTGGTCTAGAGCTCTGTCAGTCACTGCGCTGAGTATTCGTTCCCATGTAATATGTCGTCACATTAAGTTCAATCATCAAATCGGAGTCAGATCTCCAGGAGCGGTAACATCCGGGTGTCATCTCCGCAGCGCAGCAAATATCAATGTTCAGCGACAGCGGCGGTCCGGGGGTTAATGCTGGTCATTTAGAAGTGGAAACACATTTGTAATATTCTTACGTTTTCCAAAGTGGCCCCGTCCCCAGATCCTGCCGCGGGGCCCTTGACGGGTGACGTCACCCTCTGCTCTGCCGCTTTGTTGATCTTGAATTATTTTCCGGGTTTACGACACGTCTCTTGGTATGGGCTGTTATGTTGTAGCGCGCGTGCGTGGCCCCGTCAAGGGCCCCGCGGCAGGATCTGGGGACGGGGCCACTTTGGAAAACGTAAGAATATTACAAATGTGTTTCCACTTCTAAATGACCAGCATTAACCCCCGGACCGCCCGTTCATGAGGATCTCCGGCTGACATCTTGGCTCAATACTTTCTGATGTAGATCCAGAAGCCTCAGTATAGGGGAGGGGGTGATATATAGGGGAGGGGGTGACATATAGGAGGGGTTGATATATATAGGGGAGGGGGTGACGTATATAGAGGAGGGGGTGACATATAGGGGAGGGGGTGACATATAGGGGAGGGGTTGACATATAGGAGGGGTTGACATATAGGAGGGGTTGATATATATAGGGGAGGGGGTGACATATATAGAGGAGGGGGTGACATATAGGGGAGGGGGTGATATATAGAGGAGGGGGTGACATATAGAGGAGGGGGTGATATATAGGGGAGGGGGTGATATATATAGGGAGGGGGTGATATATATAGGGGAGGGGGTGATATATATAGAGGAGGGGTGACATAGAGGAGGGGGTGACATATAGGGGAGGGGGTGATATATAGAGGAGGGGGTGACATATAGAGGAGGGGGTGATATATATAGGGAGGGGGTGATATATATAGGGGAGGGGGTGATATATATAGAGGAGGGGTGACATAGAGGAGGGGGTGACATATAGGGGAGGGGGTGATATATAGAGGAGGGGGTGATATATAGGGGAGGGGTTGACATCCTATGGAAACGTCGGTGATCGGGATCCGGAAGATGAGATTATATTATTCACACCTCAGAACACCTCCCCCGCAGCGACTGATCTCACTTTATTATCCATCTGGACTCAGTTTGTCCGCCCCCCCCCCCCCCCTTGGTCTCGACTTGCTGGATCCCCTGGAATATTCTGGCCGTGGAGTCCCCCCGTGTGTCCGCCGCGCAGGTCGGGATATTGCGCTGTCCTCGTAGTCTCTAACGCGTCTTCTAAACTCTCTTTTGGTTTTACCTCGATCGTCCTTGGGGCACGCGCCTTGTGCCGGGTAGATCACCCCCTGGACTGAGTGTTTATTGGGGTCTCCTCTACCGGTCCTCGCGCTGGAGACCACAATAGACTGACGGGCCGGGCAGTTCCCCCGTCTGTAGGTCTCCGGAGGTTTCCGATTTAGCCGGAATGTTTCACCAGCAAAATGGCTGCCGAGCAGTTTATTATGTCTGAACGTGACCTGTGGTCCCTCACTAAGGCCGGGATCACACGAGCGTGGTCGGTCCGTAAATGAAGGAACATATTTCAGGCGCAAGTCCCGGACCGAATACACTGCAGGGAGCCGGGGTCCTAGCTCATACATACAGTGAAGGAAATAAGTATTTGATCCCTTGCTGGTTTTGTAAGTTTGCCCACTGTCAAAGACATGAACAGTCTAGAATTTTTAGGCTAGGTTAATTTTACCAGTGAGAGATAGATTCTATAAAAAAAAAAACAGAACATCACATTGTCAAAATGATATATATTTATTTGCATTGTGCCCAGAGAAATAAGTATTTGATCCCTTTGGAAAACAAGACTTAATACTTGGTGGCAAAACCCTTGTTGGCAAGCACAGCAGTCAGACGTTTTTTGTAGTTGATGATGAGGTTTACACACATGATAGATGGAATTTTGGCCCACTCCTCTTTGCAGATCATCTGTAAATCATTAAGATTTCGAGGCTGTCGCTTGGCAACTCGGATCTTCAGCTCTCTCCATAAGTTTTCGATGGGATTAAGGTCTGGAGACTGGCTAGGCCACTCCATGACCTTAATGTGCTTCTTTTTGAGCCACTCCTTTGTTGCCTTGGCTGTATGTTTCGGGTCATTGTCGTGCTGGAAGACCCAGCCACGAGCCATTTTTAATGTCCTGGTGGAGAGAAGGAGGTTGTCACTCAGGATTTGACGGTACATGGCTCCATCCATTCTCCCATTGATGCGGTGAAGTAGTCCTGTGCCCTTAGCAGAGAAACACCCCCAAAACATAATGTTTCCACCTCCATGCTTGACAGTGGGGACGGTGTTCTTTGGGTCATAGGCAGCATTTCTCTTCCTCCAAACACAGCGAGTTGAGTTAATGCCAA
The DNA here is from genome assembly GCF_050947455.1 of Rhinoderma darwinii. Taxonomy (NCBI): domain Eukaryota; kingdom Metazoa; phylum Chordata; class Amphibia; order Anura; family Rhinodermatidae; genus Rhinoderma; species Rhinoderma darwinii. The sequence goes on from NW_027464084.1 coordinate 281,713, forward strand.
AGAGCTGAATTTTAGTCTCATCTGACCACAGCACCTTCTCCCAATCACTCTCACAATCATCCAGATGTTCATTTGCAAACTTCAGACGGGCCTGTACATGTGCCTTCTTGAGCAGGGGGACCTTGCGGGCACTGCAGGATTGTAATGTGTTACCAATGGTTTTCTTGGTGACTGTGGTCCCAGCTGCCTTGAGATCATTAACAAGTTCCCCCCGTGTAGTTTTCGGCTGAGCTCTCACCTTCCTCAGGATGAAGGATACCCCACGAGGTGAGATTTTGCATGGAGCCCCAGATCGATGTCGATTGACAGTCATTTTGTATGTCTTCCATTTTCTTACTATTGCACCAACAGTTGTCTCCTTCTCACCCAGCGTCTTACTTATGGTTTTGTAGCCCATTCCAGCCTTGTGCAGGTCTATGATCTTGTCCCTGACATCCTTAGAAAGCTCTTTGGTCTTGCCCATGTTGTAGAGGTTAGAGTCAGACTGATCATTGAGTCTGTGGACAGGAGTCTGTTATACAGGTGACCATGTAAGAGCTGTCTATAATGCAGGCACCAAGGTGATTTGGAGCAGTAACTGGTCTGGAGGAGGCTGAACTCTTAATGGTTGGTAGGGGGTCACATACTTATTTCTCTGTGTACAATGCAAATAAATAGATGTCATTCTGACAATGTGATTTTCTGTTTTTTTTTATATAATCTATCTCCCACTGGTAAAATTAACCTAGCCTAAAAATTCTAGACTGTTCATGACTTTGACAGCGGGAAACTTACAAAATCAGCAAGGGATCAAATACTTATTTCCTCCACTGTATATACCACGCTAGGAGTCCCTGCCTCGCTGCGGGACAACTGTCCCTGTAATCATGTTTTCAGCAGTTCCACGGAGAGGCAGGGACTATAGGGACCGAACATGCTCGTATGAGACTAAATCTCAGGTCTTCATCCTCCCTCAGGATACCCCCGCGCCTATTGATTACATCCCGGGACCCATCGCAGGTCCCTATGATGCGTACGGTGCCCCCTGTGTCAGGAGGTCACTTCTCTTCTGCATCGTCACACACGTCCCTCAGGATTTTATCCGGGTGTCCCCTTTATCTGAATCTACATCTCAAATCTCTCGCTTGTACCAGGAACGACAGACGAGCGTCACATAAAACACTGCAGACCCCCCCCCCCCACCCTGCCCCCGCTCCGGAGTCCGGCACCGATACAGCAGCCATTCCGGTTATCCACCTATTAATGGATCATTACAGGGGTTGGGGATGTGACATTTTATATTTCTATTGTACTAAATGTGGGGAGGGGGCAGAGTCAGTGCCCCCCCCGGATACACGGAGGATTATATCCCATGCCCCATCCTATACGGCCACACACTGTATATAGAGGAGCGAGCACTGACCTCCTCCAGTCCTGGCAGTATCTGACCATCTCATAAAGCTTCTGCTGCCCGACGTTCTCCATCACGACCATAGAACTGATCCGGAAGATGTCCCCGAACCCCGAATATAAAATACAGTCCGCACGCTTGTCATCCCGGCCTGTGGAGGGGAGGGAGAGACATATATATATATATATATACACACACACTATGTACAGGTCACAACCACACAGATACATCATCACTGTAACGAATCACAATGTAATTATATTATATATCAGTGATGTCAGTAAAGGGGCGGGGCTGTGACAACCTCTCACACATGATATACAGGCTGGTTGTCAGTAGTAATAGATGAATAGCTGTGACTGTATATAAGATGTGTGGATCTCATGTCTGATCACATGTAATTATATTATATATCAGTGATGTCAGTAACAGGGGGCGGAGCTGTGACAACCTCTCACACATGATATACAGGCTGGTTGTCAGTAGTGATAGATGAATAGCTGTTACTGTATACAAGATGTGTGGATCTCATGTCTGATAACAATGTAATTATATTATATATCAGTGATGTCAGTAACAGGGGGCGGGGCTGTGACAACCTCTCACACATGATATACAGGCTGGTTGTCAGTAGTAATAGATGAATAGCTGTCACTGTATATAAGATGTGTGGATCTCATGTCTGATCACAATGTAATTATATTATATATCAGTGATGTCAGTAACAGGGGGCGGGGCTGTGACAACCTCTCACACATGATATACAGGCTGGTTGTCAGTAGTAATAGATGAATAGCTGTCACTGTATATAAGATGTGTGGATCTCATGTCTGATCACATGTAATTATATTATATATCAGTGATGTCAGTAACAGGGGGCGGGGCTGTGACAACCTCTCACACATGATATACAGGCTGGTTGTCAGTAGTAATAGATGAATAGCTGTTACTGTATAGAAGATGTGTGGATCTCATGTCTGATCACAGTGTAATTATATTATATATCAGTGATGTCAGTAACAGGGGGCGGAGCTGTGACAACCTCTCACACATGATATACAGGCTGGTTGTCAGTAGTAATAGATGAATAGCTGTTACTGTATATAAGATGTGTGGACCTCATGTCTGATCACAGTGTAATTATATTATATATCAGTGATGTCAGTAACAGGGGGCGGGGCTGTGACAACCTCTCACACATGATATACAGGCTGGTTGTCAGTAGTAATAGATGAATAGCTATTACTGTATATAAGATGTGTGGATCTCATGTCTGATCACAGTGTAATTATATTATATATCAGAGATGTCAGTAACAGGGGGCGGGGCTGTGACAACCTCTCACACATGATATACAGGCTGGTTGTCAGTAGTAATAGATGAATAGCTGTTACTGTATATAAGATATGTGGATCTCATGTCTGATCACAATGTAATTATATTATATATCAGTGATGTCAGTAACAGGGGGCGGGGCTGTGACAACCTCTCACACATGATATACAGGCTGGTTGTCAGTAGTAATAGATGAATAGCTGTGACTGTATATAAGATGTGTGGATCTCATGTCTGATCACAGTGTAATTATATTATATATCAGTGATGTCAGTAACAGGGGGCGGGGCTGTGACAACCTCTCACACATGATATACGGGCTGGTTGTCAGTAGTAATAGATGAATAGCTGTTACTGTATATAAGATGTGTGGATCTCATGTCTGATCACATGTAATTATATTATATATCAGTGATGTCAGTAACAGGGGGCGGGGCTGTGACAACCTCTCACACATGATATACGGGCTGGTTGTCAGTAGTAATAGATGAATAGCTGTGACTGTATATAAGATGTGTGGATCTCATGTCTGATCACATGTAATTATATTATATATCAGTGATGTCAGTAACAGGGGGCGGAGCTGTGACAACCTCTCACACATGGTATACAGGCTGGTTATCAGTAGTAATAGATGAATAGCTGTGACTGTATATAAGATGTGTGGATCTCATGTCTGATCACAATGTAATTATATTATATATCAGTGATGTCAGTAACAGGGGGCGGGGCTGTGACAACCTCTCACACATGATATACAGGCTGGTTGTCAGTAGTAATAGATGAATAGCTGTTACTGTATATAAGATGTGTGGATCTCATGTCTGATCACAGTGTAATTATATTATATATCAGTGATGTCAGTAACAGGGGGCGGGGCTGTGACAACCTCTCACACATGATATACAGGCTGGTTGTCAGTAGTAATAGATGAATAGCTGTTACTGTATATAAGATGTGTGGATCTCATGTCTGATCACAGTGTAATTATATTATATATCAGTGATGTCAGTAACAGGGGGCGGAGCTGTGACAACCTCTCACACATGGTATACAGGCTGGTTGTCAGTAGTGATAGATGAATAGCTGTGACTGTATATAAGATGTGTAGATCTCATGTCTGATCACAATGTAATTATATTATATATCAGTGATGTCAGTAACAGGGGGCGGAGCTGTGACAACCTCTCACACATGATATACAGGCTGGTTGTCAGTAGTAATAGATGAATAGCGGTTACTGTATATAAGATGTGTGGATCTCATGTCTGATCACAATGTAATTATATTATATATCAGTGATGTCAGTAACAGGGGGCGGGGCTGTGACAACCTCTCACACATGATATACAGGCTGGTTGTCAGTAGTAATAGATGAATAGCTGTGACTGTATATAAGATGTGTGGATCTCATGTCTGATCACAGTGTAATTATATTATATATCAGTGATGTCAGTAACAGGGGGCGTGGCTGTGACAACCTCTCACACATGATACACAGGCTGGTTGTCAGCAGTGTTGTGTAGTATTTGGGGTGTAGATCTCATAGATCTCGGGGTTACCTGCTCGCCCGCTCTCCTGGTAATAGTTCTCCATTGATTTGCTCATCGTGTGATGGATTACAAATCGCACGTCCGGTTTATCGATCCCCATGCCAAACGCCACGGTGGCCACAACGACCTGCGGAGAACGGGTCAGTGAGGACATTATAGTGATGACCCCCAGACATAATCATGTGTATTACGACCCCCTGAGCTCTATGGTTGCTGTAAGTGATGGAGAGCAGAGAATAGCGCCACCTGCAGGTTATACAATGAAAAGCAAATCACAGAATATATAAAGTCCCCGGTAAATAGGACAGAGCAGAATAACGAGGTCCATTCCGTTGTTTCCTGATCACCTGACCCTGCATCTGTTGGTGTGGAGCGTCACCCGGCTTTCCCAGACTCCTGACCGGCAGTTCTGCTTAGAGGCGGGATGACAACCTGTGAGATCCATGTTGGTTGTCAGATAAGTAAGTGCACCCACCTGGATCTTGTTTTCCGTCCAGAGCGTGTGGACTTTCGTCTTGTCGCGCGGTTCCATGTTGGCGTGGTAGGTGCCGGCTCGGACGCCCAGTTTTTGCAGATTGATTGTGACGTGTTCCGAGTCTTTCTGAGAAAAACAGTAAACGATTCCTGAAAAAATGACAAAGTGTTAATAAGGGACTTGTGTCTCCGCTGTGCGGCGGTCCCTGGGAGCGGCGCACGTCACCTGACTGCCCCTGGTACCGCCCACTAATCAGCTTCACAATGTTCTCTATGAAGTCGCCGGAACTCGAGGGTTTAGGTCGAACCTGGAGGAGAAAGTCCCAATGTCAGTGACGTGTGACAGACCAAAGCCTGAGGCTGCACCACTGAGACCCACAGACACCAGGCCGGACGTGGACAGGGCGGGGGCCGTAGTGCAGCCTCAGGCTTATATTTACATTACCCCATTATATACACAGGACCCCCGGATCATGTGCGGTCACGACCGGCTCCAAACAGAGCATATTCTGGACAGCTGACCCCATGATGGGGGGGTATAAAGGGGGCTGCCCGGCATCTCTGGGGGTCACACACAGCGACTCACCATCCCCCCTCCCTCTGCAGGACTCGGTAAGTTACACTGACGTCCTGGGACTTTCGGAGCTGCTGACAAGCTTCATTTCCCCAGCAGCAGTGATTGGACGACGGGCGGCTCCGCAGCAGTAACAGTTGATCCGAGCAGTGTCCCCCTCCCCCAGATCAGTGTACTGTCCCTGTACCGTCAGACGGCAGAGATAGTCAACGAGCCGCTCGTACCTCGTAGAACAGGTTGGGTCTATTGAAGGAGGCGGTGAAGGTCAGCGGCCGCGGCACACACAGGATCTTCTGGGCGTCCTTCAGAACGTGGCTGGTGGCCGTGGCAGTCAGTCCAATCAGCGGGGCGTTGGGGAACTGGCGCTTCAGGATGCCCAGAGTCTTGTAGTCTGGAGGGAGATGGTCACAACATCATCATCATCACCAATCACCACCGATCATCATCATCACCAATCACCACCGATCATCACCAATCACCACCGATCATCATCATAATCATCAAATCATCATCATCACCACCGATCATCATCAAATCATCATCATCACCAATCACCACCGATCATCACCAATCACCACCTATCATCATCATCATCATCAAATCATCATCACCAATCATCATCACGGATCATCATCATCAATCACCACCGATCATCACCAATCACCACCGATCATCATCATCATCATCACTATCCCCATCATTATCATCACTATCCCCGTCATCATCATCACTATCCCCGTCATCATCATCATCACTATCCCCGTCATCATCATCATCACTATCCCCGTCATCATCATCACTATCCCCGTCATCATCATCATCACTATCCCCGTCATCATCATCATCACTATCCCCCGTCATCATCATCATCATCACTATCCCCGTCATCATCATCATCCCCGTCATCATCATCACTATCCCCGTCATCATCATCATCACTATCCCCGTCATCATCATCATCATCACTATCCCCGTCATCATCACTATCCCCATCATCACCATCACCCTGACCTCCAGTCACCAGTTGTAGGGTTCTCACCGGGTCGGAAGTCGTGCCCCCACTGGCTGCAGCAATGAACCTCGTCAATGGCGACCCGCGCCAGCCGCCCCGCCTGATACGCCTTCTCCAGCCGGGACATGAACAGTTTACTCTTTGCGACTTTTTCGGGGGTGACATAGAGCAGTCTGAGGCGCGAGTCCTTGTCGATCATCTCTCCGTGCACCCACTTCACGTGATCCTGCAGCAAAGACACAAGCGGCGCGCTCAGCGCGGGGGTCCTCTCAGGGTCCAGCGCACTCACACCCCTCCCCCGGACACAGACCTTACTGCTCGCAGCGTTCAGGGACGTGGCCGAGACCCCCAGGCGCCGTAACACCATCAGCTGATCCTCCATCAGGGACACCAGCGGACAGACCACCAGGGTGAACCCTGAAAACAAGACAACGGGGCAATATCATCCGACCAGGCCCCCCACAAGATGATGTTATATATAGTCCGGAGCAGGGGGCGGGGCAGTGACAACCACGGTCTCACCTTTCGAGCACACAGCCGGTAACTGGTAGCAGAGACTCTTCCCCCCGCCCGTCGGCATAACCAGGAAGACGTCTTTTGCCGCCATTGTGGCGTTGATGGTCTCCAGCTGTAAGTTCCGGAAGGTGTCGAGCTGGAAGGAATTCTGGAGCTCCTCCCCCACCTTCTGAGACCACGGGAAATCTGGAGGAAGAAGAGGAAGAAGAAGAGGAGGAGGAGGAAGAAGAAGAAGAAGAGAGAGGAGGAGGAAGAGGAGGAGGAGGAAGAAGAGAGACGAGGAAGAAGAGAGACGAGGAAGAAGAGAGACGAGGAAGAAGAGAGACGAGGAAGAAGAGAGACGAGGAAGAAGAGAGACGAGGAAGAAGAGAGACGAGGAAGAAGAGAGACGAGGAAGAAGAGAGACGAGGAAGAAGAGAGACGAGGAAGAAGAGAGACGAGGAAGAAGAGAGACGAGGAAGAAGAGAGACGAGGAAGAAGAAGAAGAAGAGGAGGAGGAAGAGGAGGAGGAAGAAGAAGAAGAGGAGGAGGAGGAAGAAGGAGGAGAAAGAAGGAGGAAGAAGAGGAGGAGGAAGAAGAGGAGGAGGAGGAAGAAGAGGAGGAAGAGGAAGAAGGAGGAGGAAGAAGAGAGAGAAGGAAGAAGAGGAGGAGGAGGAAGAGGAGGAGGAGGAAGAGGAGGAGGAGGAAGAAGAGGAGGTCAGTATCACAACACACACACCGGAAACCTTCACACAATTCCCCATTGTAGCGCCACCTCTGCTGTGGAGGAACGCTGCAGACCAAGGAATTGTGAGAGGCGTCTGAAAGTAAAGCAGGGCAGCAATTATCTCCGCCTGGGAAAGCTGGGTGACAAGAACGTCCGCGTTTACAGCGACTGTCCCCGGATTTCCTCCTCCTGAGCAGTGAACCTGCCGCATATCTCTGTAGTGCAGCGTTACCTCTCAGGGGTCTGGGAAAGCTGGGTGACAGTCGTGGCTGGTCTTATATTTCACCTTGCTTGTTCCAGTCCTCGGCAGGAGTCGAGGTTTCGGCGCTGGTCCCGGCGTCCTGGCGCTGGATCTTGGTCTTCAGCGCGCTCTTCCTCTCTTGAAGCTCCTGCTGCCGCTCTAGTAGCTCCTGGATCTGGACCTCGATGGCCCCCAGCTCAGCGGTCACATCCTCCAGCTCCGCCTCCAGCTCCTCCCCCGGCTCAGCGGTCACATCCTCCAGCTCCGCCTCCAGCTCCTCCCCCAGCTCAGCGGTCACATCCTCCAGCTCCGCCTCCAGCTCCTCCCCCAGCTCAGCGGTCACATCCTCCAGCTCCGCCTCCAGCTCCTCCCCCAGCTCTGAGGGCGGGAACAAGACGTGGAACCAGAGACGTCGCCACACACAACGCCGCGCGCATCTACACAGGAACGGTTATTCTCTGTTCACACCCAAAGCTCTGGCAGTCACATGACCTAACAGCGGCACCTGAGCCCCCACAATGCACTGCTCTCCGGTAACGGGAGCGGCAGGAATGTGAGATTCGCTTTCTGCCTGAACAGAGAATAAAACAAGAACGACGACATTGAAGATTTTACGTAGATGAACCGCGGGCAACACGGAGTCACATGACGAGCAGTACGCACCTGGAAGCTCGCCGGACGCCATGTTCTGCTGCCAGTCACTGCAAGGAAACCAGAGGAGAGGTCAGCAACATGGGGGTCACAGGCGGGCGCTGCCGGGGGGGATCACATGGGGGTCACAGGCGGGCGCTGCCGGGGGGGATCACATGGGGGTCACAGGCGGGCGCTGCCAGGGGGGGATCACATGGGGGTCACAGGCGGGCGCTGCCGGGGGGGTATCACATGGGGGTCACAGGCGGGCGCTGCCAGGGGGGATCACATGGGGGTCACAGGCGGGCGCTGCCGGGGGGGTATCACATGGGGGTCACAGGCGGGCGCTGCCAGGGGGGATCACATGGGGGTCACAGGCGGGCGCTGCCAGGGGGGATCACATGGGGGTCACAGGCGGGCGCTGCCAGGGGGGATCACATGGGGGTCACAGGCGGGCGCTGCCGGGGGGGTATCACATGGGGGTCACAGGCGGGCGCTGCCAGGGGGGATCACATGGGGGTCACAGGCGGGCGCTGCCAGGGGGGAATCACATGGGGGTCACAGGCGGGCGCTGCCAGGGGGGAATCACATGGGGGTCACAGGCGGGCGCTGCCAGGGGGGGATCACATGGGGGTCACAGACGGGCGCTGCCAGGGGGGATCACATGGGGGTCACAGGCGGGCGCTGCCAGGGGGGATCACATGGGGGTCACAGGCGGGCGCTGCCAGGGGGGGGATCACATGGGGGTCACAGGCGGGCGCTGCCAGGGGGGGGGGAAATCACATGGGGGTCACAGGCGGGCGCTGCCAGGGGGGGGGGGGATCACATGGGGGTCACAGGCGGGCGCTGCCAGGGGGGGGGGAAATCACATGGGGGTCACAGGCGGGCGCTGCCAGGGGGGGGGAAAATCACATGGGGGTCACAGGCGGGCGCTGCCGGGGGGGGGGGGTATCACATGGGGGTCACAGGCGGGCGCTGCCAGGGGGGGAATCACATGGGGGTCACAGGCGGGTGCTGCCAGGGGGGGGTTGGGTCACAGGCGGGCGCTGCCAGGGGGGGGGTTGGGTCACAGGCGGGCGCTGCCAGGGGGGGGGTTGGGTCACAGGCGGGCGCTGCCAGGGGGGGGGTTGGGTCACAGGCGGGCGCTGCCAGGGGGGGGGTTGGGTCACAGGCGGGCGCTGCCAGGGGGGGGGTTGGGTCACAGGCGGGCGCTGCCAGTGGGGCCACAACTGCAGGATCCATCATGGCCGCCACATTATAACCACACAAGAGGACATGAGAAGCCGCTTCCGCCCTGCCCGATCCATCACCACTGACCGTAAAGCACTGGGGTCCAGATGAAGCCGCACGGCAGATTTACAGCAGCGTCAGTGACTTTATGACGCGCCGTAGATGGGACGTTACCGAGACAACCTAATAATTACGTCAGTAAAGTAAGAAAAACAATAGAAACGTGACATCACAGCGAAGCATTTAAAGGGGAACTCCACCCAGACATAAACCATGGAGTCATCAATCTCTGACACCGCTTATCTCCGCGGAGAACACCCGGCGAAATGATCGAACTCATCAAGTGGAAGTCCCCTTAAAGAAAAGCAAAGAAACCTGACAATATAGCGGGAGGGCCACTGCCCAGACCTTACCGGGTAAATCACACCACCCCTCCCGGCTCCCAAACTCAGACAGCCGGCGTCACAGCCAATACTGACCAATCACAGAGCGCGCCTTCCTTACGCGTCACACCAAGCGCCGCTCTGGATTGGTCCGCCGACAGTGGTCTCTGATTGGTCCTGTGAGACATTTGCTCCTCCTACCCATGGGAGGGCTTTGTGATGGAGCGCCCTGATTGGTTGATGATTCGGCGTTGCTGTGCGTGTTTCCGGAAGACGTGGCCGTTGTGTCCCGCCGGGTTTTCCCTGATTCCCGGACACCCCGAACATCTCCAGTCACCCCGGCAGCCGCCATCATGATCTCCCTCTCCGACACCCAGAGTAAGAGACGCTGCTGCCCGTTATCATGTGTAATTACCGGGACTGTTCTATGTATCAGTGACCTGCGGTGGAACTACAACTCCCAGCATGTGGTGATGGTCCTTAGTGGTCAGGGCATGCTGGGAGTTGTAGTTCCACGGATACACTCCGTCCTCGCCCCAGGAGCTGACCCTCTAGATCTGACCCCTGATACAGCGGCAGCCCGTGTGTATTCCGCTCCTGGGGGTCATTCACGTCTGAGCCGCGTCTTTCCAGCGCCCACTCACTGCAGCTTCATCGCTACACTTTGTTTTTCACCATTTTGAGATTTCCGCTTGCTGTCAGTGAATGAAAATATTTACTGTTTACATCCAGAGGCTGAGCTCTAGTCCTGCTCACACAGCTGAGGGTTTGTTACCGTTGTATCTTGTCTGAGCTGAACACCTGGACTCCAGACTGATACATTGTAACAAACCGTCAGCTGTGGGAGCAGGACTAGGTCGGGTTGGACTCGGTGGCAGGAGCCGTGACATCAGTGTGAACAGAGACTTGGTACTTGGCTCGGGATGTAAACGATGGATGTTCCCATTTCCTGACTGCAAGCAGAGATCTTAAATTTGGGGAATAAAAACACAAAGTCCATAAGAGAAGATTTTTATAATTGATCTTATCCAGCGGCCAATAGGAAGTGTGCGGGGGAGGGGTCGCTGCCGTCACATTCAAAATGGCACAAATCTCACAGACGTCTCAAGAAGTTCCATAGGATAAAGCGGAGCGGCGAATAGTGGGGGAGGGGCAGCGAGGTCTCGCGTCTCACGGTTTCCCTTCTTTCTGCAGAGATCGGGATGGGTCTCACCGGCTTTGGCGTCTTCTTCCTGTTTTTCGGGATGCTGCTGTTCTTTGACAAGGCTCTGCTCGCCATAGGAAACGTAAGTGTGGGGGGAAGGGTGGGCATAATAGCGGGCGCAGTATATGAGGAGGGGGGGGCGCAGTATATGAGGAGGGGGGGGCGCAGTATATGAGGAGGGGGGGCGCAGTATATGAGGAGAGGGCGCAGTATATGAGGAGGGGGCGCAGTATATGAGGAGGAGGCGCAGTATATGAGGAGAGGGGGCGCAGTATATGAGGAGGGGGGGGCGCAGTATATGAGGAGGGGGGGCGCAGTATATGAGGAGAGGGGGCGCAGTATATGAGGAGGGGGGGCGCAGTATATGAGGAGAGGGGGCGCAGTATATGAGGAGAGGGGGCGCAGTATATGAGGAGAGGGGGCGCAGTATATGAGGAGGGGGGGCGCAGTATATGAGGAGGGGGGGCGCAGTATATGAGGAGGGGGGGTGCAGTATATGAGGAGGGGGGCGCAGTATATGAGGAGGGGGGCGCAGTATATGAGGAGGGGGGCGCAGTATATGAGGAGGGGGGGCGCAGTATATGAGGAGGGGGGGCGCAGTATATGAGGAGGGGGGGCGCAGTATATGAGGAGGGGGGGCGCAGTATATGAGGAGGGGGGGCGCAGTATATGAGGAGGGGGGGGCGCAGTATATGAGGAGGGGGGGCGCAGTATATGAGGAGGGGGCGCAGTATATGAGGAGGGGGCGCAGTATATGAGGAGGGGGGGCGCAGTATATGAGGAGGGGGGGCGCAGTATATGAGGAGGGGGGGCGCAGTATATGAGGAGGGGGGGTGCAATATATGAGGAGGGGGCGCAGTATATGAGGAGGGGGCGCAGTATATGAGGAGGGGGCGCAGTATATGAGGAGGGGGCGCAGTATATGAGGAGGGGGCGCAGTATATGAGGAGGGGGCGCAGTATATGAGGAGGGGGGGTTCAGTATATGAGGAGGAGGGGGTTCAGTATATGAGGAGGAGGGGGTTCAGTATATGAGGAGGAGGGGGTTCAGTATATGAGGAGGAGGGGGTTCAGTATATGAGGAGGAGGGGGGGGCAGTATATGAGGAGGAGGGGGGGGCAGTATATGAGGAGGAGGGGGGGCAGTATATGAGGAGGAGGGGGGGGCAGTATATGAGGAGGAGGGGGGGCAGTATATGAGGAGGAGGGGGGGCAGTATATGAGGAGGAGGGGGGGCAGTATATGAGGAGGAGGGGGGGCAGTATATGAGGAGGAGGGGGGGCAGTATATGAGGAGGAGGGGTGGCAGTATATGAGGAGGAGGGGTGGCAGTATATGAGGAGGAGGGGGGCGCAGTATATGAGGAGGAGGGGGCGCGGCAGTATATGAGGAGGAGGGGGCGCGGCAGTATATGAGGAGGAGGGGGCGCGGCAGTATATGAGGAGGAGGGGGCGCGGCAGTATATGAGGATGAGGGTCCGCGGCAGTATATGAGGATGAGGGTCCGCGGCAGTATATGAGGAGGAGGGGGCGCGGCAGTATATGAGGAGGTTAGGCAGTATATCGATCGGGCGGTGTGATGTTTCGGCGCTGTGGGCGGCTCCGGTGTGATGTTTCCGGCGCTGTGGGCGGCTCCGGTGTGATGTTTCCGGCGCTGTGGGCGGCTCCGGTGTGATGTTTCCGACGCTGTGGGCGGCTCCGGTGTGATGTTTCCGGCGCTGTGGGCGGCTCCGGTGTGATGTTTCCGGCGCTGTGGGCGGCTCCGGTGTGATGTTCCGGCGCTGTGGGCGGCTCCGGTGTGATGTTTCCGGCGCTGTGGGCGGCTCCGGTGTGATGTTCCGGCGCTGTGGGCGGCTCCGGTGTGATGTTCCGGCGCTGTGGGCGGCTCCGCTCCGGTGTAATGTCCTGGGGCGGTGATGCGGCCGCCGCGCCCTCACCTCTGGTCTCGTTTCAGGTGCTGTTTGTGGCCGGTCTGTCCTTCGTCATCGGTCTGGAGAGAACTTTCCGCTTCTTCTTCCAGAAACATAAAGTGAAGGCCACGGCGTTCTTCCTGGGGGGGGTGCTGGTGGTCCTCATCGGATGGCCGCTCGTCGGGATGGTCCTGGAGATCTACGGCTTCTTCCTGCTCTTCAGGTGGGGGCGCGGCTCTTGTATAATGTTGTGGCCCCCGGGAATGCTGGGAGTTTTCTGATTGGTGTCTGTGTCTACAGGGGGTTCTTCCCGGTGGTGATCGGCTTTATAAGGAGAGTTCCCGTCCTCGGATCCATCCTGAATCTTCCCGGAATCAGCTCGGTGAGACCCCCCCCCCCCCTCCAGTAATGGCTTCCTTCTCCCCCCTACGAGCCGCACGGCCGGCCCCCAGTGGCTGATAACAGGGAGTAATAGTGTAGCGTCCCTTTTACGCTGTGACTATTTTTTAGATATAATACAGTGCGGCGTCACTTGGGGATCGGTCGTCTCTTGTACGGATCATGGTATATGTGGAGCGGGGCCCTTTAATGGCGGCTCTTGTCATTATCGGTGTATAATCTCCAGCCGCCCTGCAGTCATGTGACCAGAGCAGAGCGTCTCCTGTGCACGGTCAGTATAGATGCTGCCAGCAGGTGGCGCCATGTGATCTGTAATAAGGAGCCTGTGATGTCGTTATCTCGGGGCCTCGCTGCGATCACTGCAGGGGGCGCTGCTTACAGGTCAGAGCAGGACTAGGTCACCCTATGAATGTTCCTAGCCCACTGACAGCAACCAGAGATCTTGTAAATAAGGAGGAATTGAGACACACAGACTAGTAGAATGTTAAGTTCTGGTAATGTGGGAGTTGTGCCGTCCCTGTGATGATGGGGGGAGTTGTCCTGTAGTGTGGGCCTCACGGCAGAGGTTGGGATGTGGTGAGATGAAGTGCAGTATAAATAATGGGGGATGGGAGTATGTGGGTCACCCCCGGGGTCCGCACTGTGACGTCTATTGACCGCGCTGAAGACGACGTGACGCCATTTTGCCGGTGGAGGAATTTACAAAGAACTTTTTTTTTTCTCTCCCGTTGGTAAAGCCCACGTAGAGCGCGCCGGAGCCGCAGCGAGGGTCAGTAACCGCTTCTCTATCATTGCTGCATGTCATACTGTCACTGACTGAGGCCACGGCGAGGACCGCCAGAAACGGACAGCCGCTCTCCTGCAAGACGCCGTCACTCCTTACACGGGGCGCGGCTGTCACTTTCCGGTGAGGTCATTTGCAGCCAGTAGCGTCTCCCGGCGGCCGCCATATTGCTCGGTGCTGTCCGTGGAATGTGGCGTTACACGAGGGCTCCCGCCGCATGACCGCCCACAGAAGCCGTCGTCGGCTGTAGCCGCAGTCCCGGCATTATTCTAGGGCCACTGGATTAGAAACGTTTCTAGATTGCGCTGAATCATCGGACGGCGGTTTCTGTCGCCTGATTTGTTCCTTTTTCTCTTTTCTTGCAGCTCGCTGATAAAGCCGGAGAGAGTAACAACATGGTGTGAGCGGCGCTGGGGGCGGAGTCACCTGTTACCACCGCCGTATCTGAACTTTTATTCATCATGTCCGGTGGGCGGAGCCTCGGCCTCCGGGATCCACAAACCTCATCGAACATTCTGTACAAAACTTTATTTACAAGACGATTTTTTTTTTTTATTATTTGTTGATGAATCGGAGGCGGCAGAATCCGGAGCGACCGCGGCGCCGCCTGCTGTAACCGGCACTTAAAAGGAATTTTTATTTATAGAAGAGCGGAGGAAATCCGCGACACTCCTGTTACCGCCGCTGCGCGCGTGACCTGCACGGACGCTGCGCTGGATCGGCTCATTTTTAAAAAGCGAAAAAAAAAGATTTATAAAAAAAAAATCCGAACATCAGGTCATGACCGCGCGAATAAACCGTTTTTGTAAATATGATCCTGATCCGAAGCCGTGGTCCTGAATCTGGTGGGGGAGGGGCACTGGGAGGTGGGGGAGGGGCACTGGGAGGCGGGGCTTAGGTGGGGCGGGTCTTATGTGTTTGATTGTTCGTCTGTTTGTTTCTTGTGCAGAAGGTGAAAAAATAAATTTCTCAGTCGCACGACCGGAGCGCGGGAACCACATCACACGGGAGGATCCCCATACCCCCCCCCCCCCCCCCCCCGCTGACTCCCCCCTCAGGTCAGGATTGTCTTATGATCCCGGCGGACGGCGGATCCGTTTTGCGCCGTGCGGTAATGATCGACGACGCGCGAGCAGATTACGGTACTTACACTCCGGATCCTTACGTGGTCGTGCGCGCGGCCGGGATTGGTGGATTCACCGCGCTCGTTTACTGGTTGATCCGGTGTGGATCCTGTGATTGGATAAGAGGTGAAATCCCACCCTGGTTCTTCACTCTGATTGGATGAGACGCCACTAATGAGCGAGGTGATCTAACGTACGCACTCCATTCGCCTCATCACCCCTGTAGACGCCGCCAGTCAGTAACGTGTGTCGGGGAGGCGGGCGCGCTGCTCAGGGGCCGTTACTATCTAAGGGTTAGAATATGCGCCGGAGTGTCATACACCGATTATCAGCGCACCGCGCAAAACTTTACAGGACGGGATCTACAATCATAAGACAATTCTGCTGAGGGGTGGTCACAGGGTCTTCTGCTTCCCGGTGGGGGGGTTCACAGGGTCTTCTGCCTCTCAGGCGGGGGGGGGGGAGGGGAGTCACAGGGTCTTCTGCCTCAGGCGGGGGGGTCACAGGGTCTTCTGCTTCTCAGGCTGGGGGGGGGGTCACAGGGTCTTCTGCTTGTCTCCTGCTTCTCAGGCGGGGGGGGGGGGTCACAGAATGTGGATGAGGACGCTTTACGTAAATATAAGAAGTTGGACGTCTCTACGCTGAGCGCCACCAACCCAAGACCCCGTTCACATTACGTTCTGCAGCAGCGCGGACATTTGGCTATAGCCCCGCCCCCTGAAATGGTGTCCGCAGAGTTGCCCCTCCCATAATCCCTTGTGTTTTTAGTACGGGTGATGGGGGCACTGACGGGTGCTGTGCGTCCCTTTAGTTATGAAGTCCTCTGTGCTGCGTCTTCGAGGAATGTGCGCAGCGTGTGGTAGACGGTCCCCGGCATCGCCGAAAATCTTGTCTTCAAGGAAGGAAATCAAGTAGTCGCTTCAGGAGTTCACAGAAACTGTCCGGGCAAAACTTCCTTTTCCCTGTTATTTCACACCGAATAGCCACCTCTGTAGATTGAAAACTGAGGGCATGCGTGGAAGAAGTACACCAGACAGACAAATGTTGGTACACATCCTCCCTCAGTTAAGTAGGAAGTGAAGACTAAACTTTTATTGAACAAAGAATCACAAATCTCCTCCCTAGAAATGTGGGACGTTCTTAAGCCCCATTGGCTCCTCAGCTGTAAGTTCTTCTGTACACTCCTCTTGCATTCCAGGGGCGGTGTCTCCATAGGCGTGTCCCTCATGCAGGCTCCTTTGTGTTCCATAGATTCAATCTCTTTGTGAAATATACTGATATATATGTAAGATAATATTTTTGCAAACAATATACATGGTAATCATCCCTGACAAAACGAGGTACCAAAAACCAAGCTCTAGAGAGGTGCACGTCTACTCCTGAATACACGGTCCAGGGTGAGGTCTACACCTTCTCTCATCGGACTCCTAAGCTGCTGTTCATGGTCCGGGCAGAGGATCCGGTGGACCAAACCGCACAAAGCCGCGCTAATTCATAAAAGATTTACACTTCTGTTCCCGCTAAAAGAGGGACAATCTGGAGCCGTGTCGCCCAGCGAGGTGGATTTGGCGATAGTAAAATTGTCCAGACGAACCCTCGTATCTAGTGAGGATGGATCAAGCCTCAAAGATCCCATGGATCGGCGCACGGATCTCATCCTAAGAAGGGCCAAAACTGCGGCTGCAGCACCGGGCAAAGGAATCTGCTGATTCCAAAAAGGTTACTAAGACCATTAAAACCTGGCTGGGACAATTCGAGGAACACCTCAATATGGGGGTGCCAAGAGACGATCTCTTAAAGGCATTCAAGTACACGTCCCTAGCTGGTAATTATTTGTGTGAGGGGCCAGACCGCAAGAAGCGTAGTCCTGGCGACCGCAGGCAGATCGGCTCTGTGGCTCAAGGCTCGGTCAACCGAGTCTCGAAAATCGGTTTGCTCCATGAAGTACCAGCCAGGGAGGTTCCTCGGTCGGCAGCTGGACCAATCAATGGAAGGGTTGTGTGAGGAGCAAGGAAAGCCCCATCCCAGGTTCTCCACCGGAATCTCCTTTTGCTTGAATAATTCCCCAAAGATCCCGGCAGCAGAGGCCCTTTAAAACGAGAAGATCTCAGAGGATCTAGAAGAAGAGGAGATGAGGAAAGGCTTTCTCTTCAGCTATTGACACCAGAAGCCTCCCAGCGGGGGGTCATGTCTCTATATCTTCCTGCCCTACTGGGCAGATCTAGTCGAAGAACGGTGGGCTCCCGACATTGACGGAGGAGAATATTGGATAGGATTTAAAAAGATGTCCAAGGAACAAAGACTTAGTTACCACCTACACAGGTTCTCCTACAAGACCGACCTTTTCGGGGAACAAAATAGTAGATCTTCTATTGAACCAAGCTCTGCAGGAAGTCCACCACTCCCAAGTAGGCCGAAGGGGTTTACAAAACCAGAGGTCACCTGGAGAACTATAATGGAACTTCGGTGACGTAAAAAACAAAGGTTTTGAACGGAGACCATCAGGTCGGTCATCTCGATGTTTAGACCAAGAGATCAGAAGTCAACGGTCAATCGCAAAGACAATTTCACATAAAGATGCGGAAAGTCTGCGGGAGGTTTCTGAGGATCACTGGAGTTCTCCAGGAACTATGCCATTTCCAGTTTCTGGTCCTGACTTTCGGCATCTAAATAAACAGCCCAGTTTGTGTTTTACCAAATTAATCTCCTAAGTTCTGCCACCGCTAAGGCTTAGAAGTGTCACCCTGATTCCATACTTGGATGGTGGTGCGGCCAACTCTTCTCTAGACCAACAAAGCAGTGGAATTGGTGCTGAGAACTCCTGCACATCTGGGATTGGTGATAAACCTGCAGAAATCCAGTCTAGCTCCATCCCCAGGTAAGACCTTTTTGGGGTTTATTGTGGACTCCTACAGCCAGACCATCCAGTTGACTCCCAAGAGGCTAGTGAGACTAGTCCGGGAGGTAAAAACTCTCCGAAGAGCAAAATCTTCATCTTTCAGAAGAATAATGGAAGTACAAGGTCGATCGACGCGGTCCCTTTGGCCAGATGGCACCGGAGACCCTGACAACAGGACCTTCTTTCCAATTGATACCAGAATCCATCATCTCTAGTCAGCGCCATGGTCCTATCCCAGGAGACCAGATCATCATTGACGTGGTGGGTGACTCCAACATATGGAAGATCCTGCAAGATGGTAGAATGGGCGAACCTCTTCATAGATGCATCCTCGTGGGGCTGGGGAGTTTATATAAGATCACGGAGAGCCCAAGGGGCTGGGTCACACCTCAAGAAAGCCCACCCCCCAACTGAAGCCGTTGTCAAGGCCCTTCACAGTTTCCAAACCAAGATCAGAGGGAAGCTCTCCTATTCTTCTACAAGTTTCTCCCATCACGATCCCGGCAGAGGAACAGTTCACGGCCCGCATGACCGTCCACGTGAAGGGGTAACAAACCTCATTAGGGACAGAGTCTACCAGGGGAAAGGGATCTGAGCCGCAACATCTTTCAAAAGATCACCATAAACGGGGCACACCAAAATGAGGACCTGATGGTGACACCGAGCAATGCCAAGGAGGGAAGATTGCTGGATTTACAAGGATCATCCATTGGCGATAGAGGATTTCTCGATAAAGTGGAACTTTCCCCTGTTGTACGTCTATCGATTACCCAGGGCCTTGAAAATCAGGTCTTTGCAATAGTCATCATGCCCTTCTGACTCAAGAGAATGTGGTATCCACTATTACTACAGATGAGCCAGGGCCAGCGGTGGAGATTACCGTCCACTAGTGACGGGGGGCGCTCAAGTCTGCCACAAATTGGGAACTCTTCTGGTGACAGCCTATAAGTTGACGGCCCCTTCCTGATGGGCCGAGGTCCGTGGTGACGCAGAGTAACGGCAGGAAAATCGTACTATCAGGGAGGAGTGTAAAGTCTACCAACTGGTGCGTAATATCCGCCCCCCCCCCTATCTAAATACAAGTCTATCACTGTTATACTAATTACCATACATCGTTATAACACATAATTGCTCATCATTTACCTGAGGCTGGCGTGATGGTTGTTGACGGTCTCGGAGAAAACACCTCCACGCGTGTTTCGCACCCTTCGTCAGGAGGTGATGATCGTGTGCAGGAATATGGTATAAATGCTATACCTGTATATCGGTAACCAATGGCGCATGACGGTTAATTAGGTCCACCCACGTGTGTCTTCCGCGTCAGGAGCGTTCCGTGCAGTGGTGGGGTCCCCATCGTCAGCACTTCCGCCCTCGCTATGACAACTTCCGCCACAACATGTGGAGGGCCAATCAAGCGCATGCGCACGTCACCCTGCGTGTCAAGTCGTCTGGCGATATAGATCAGCCGTTCAGACTATTTACAATGTGTTTCTCCGGGGAGAGGTTTGAATATCCGTCAACAATCATCAATACCTGTCACAGTTCATCATCCTCGCCGTGCACACATGTGTATCCGAGGAAACGAAATCCCTGCACCTACAGCTAAGGTACATCATAAAATATAAATGTCATGAGATGTGCGGTACGCGGAGCACCACAAGTGGAAGAACGGGAAAGGGAGACCCCCACCCGTGCCCGACAGCGGAACAACGCGACCCACCACTCATAAATACATAGATCAAATTATTGGGACACACTATTGGAGTATATCGCACCGTCATGCCACGCGATATAATATAATAAGGTGTGAAGAGGGTGGACGCGCGGCCGCGCTCTACACGCAATGCCACGCGATATAATATAATAAGGTGTGAAGAGGGTGGACGCGCAGCCGCGCTCTACACGCAATGCCACGCGATATAATATAATAAGGTGTGAAGAGGGTGGACGCGCAGCCGCGCTCTACACACAATGTCACGCGATCTAATGTAATAAGGTGTGAAGAGGGTGGACGCGCAGCCGCGCTCTACACGCAACGCCACGCGATATAATGTAATAAGGTGTGAAGAGGGTGGACGCGCAGCCGCGCTCTACGTACAATGTCACATGAGATCTGTCCATTGGTCACCGGAATAGCCCGGAATAATTCCAAACCAGTCCAGGAAGCGAAGGACAGATGTGTATCTATATATCCAGTGATAAAAAAGAATAAAGTGCACATTAATATCATTTCATATGAACAACATTACAATATTAGTTTTGAACGGTAGTGTGTATATATATGTGTGTGTATATAATGTATGTGTAATGACAGGGGGGTAGGGAAACAGACCGTGAGCCCTAATCTACCCACCACTCAGTCCCTGCCTACTTGCAACGACCCGTCCTAGGCGACGGGGTACAACTGGGCGGCGGTCCCTACGCTCAGTAGGTGCACGACAGACAAACGGACAAGGGGACACAAGCAAAGGGAAATGGGGCAGTTGCCCACGGCAACACCGTGAGCAACAAGAGAGGTGAACGAGCCGAGTCAAACCAGGAGTGTACGAGGTACCAAACGCAGAGCAGGAGAGTAGTCAGAAAGCCAGGGTCAGTATGGAGCAGGATCAAATAGACAGAAGCTGTAGCAGGGCCAAGAAACCACACGAGAAGAATCACAAGCAAAGGAGGAACAGGAAAGGCAGGTATAAATAGACAGAGGGCGGGAGCTAGCTCCGTCTGGCCAGGCTGTGATAGGCTCTCCCACTCCTAAACCTGCCATCCTGAGTGGTGGAAGATGGAGTCAGTCTCACAGACATAGAAGCAGGTGCAGACTGATTACCTATGGGCGTATACACAGAAGTGCCTGGCAGATCCTTTACAGTACCCCCCCTTTTATGAGGGGCCACCGGACCCTTTCTAAGTGGACCTGGTTTATTGGGGAAACAAAGGTGGAACTTCCTGACCAATACCCCAGCGTGAACATCCCGGGCGGGTACCCAAGTCCTCTCCTCAGGCCCGTATCCTCTCCAATGGACCAGGTACTGGAGGGAGCCTTGGACCATCTTGCTGTCCACAATCTTGGCCACCTCGAATTCTACCCATTCAGGGGTGAGAACGGGAACAGGAGGTTTCCTCGAGGGAGCCCAGGACGGGGAGCAGCGTTTAAGGAGGGAGGCATGAAAGACGTCGTGTATGCAAAAGGATGGGGGGAGCTCCAGTCGGAAGGAGACAGGATTGAGGACTTCAATGACCTTATACGGCCCTATAAACCGGGGAGCAAACTTCTTGGACGGGACCTTAAGGCGCAAGTTCCTAGACGATAACCACACCAGATCCCCGACCACAAACAAGGGGTTAGCAGAACGTCTTCTATCTGCCTGAGTTTTTTGTACACTCTGGGAAGCCTCTAGGTTCTTCTGAACCTGGGCCCAGACTGTGCACAGTTCCCGATGAACGACCTCTACCTCGGGATTGTTGGAACTACCAGGTGAAATGGAGGAGAACCGTGGATTAAACCCAAAATTACAGAAAAAGGGGGAGACCCCTGACGAGTTACTGACCCGGTTATTAAGGGAAAATTCGGCGAGGGGAATGAATGAGACCCAATCAAATTGAGAGTCAGAGATAAAACACCTTAAATATTGTTCTAGAGATTGGTTAGTCCTTTCCGTTTGGCCATTAGTTTCGGGATGGAAGGCGGAGGAGAAGGACAGATCAATCTCCAACTTTTTACAGAAGGCTCTCCAAAACAATGAAACAAATTGTACCCCTCTGTCCGAAACGATATTGACTGGGGCCCCATGGAGACGCAGGATGTGCTTGACAAACAAGGTAGCTAACGTCTTAGCATTGGGTAGTTTCTTGAGGGGCACAAAGTGGCACATCTTACTGAAGCGGTCTACTACCACCCACACCACCGACTTGCCTTGAGATGGAGGCAAATCGGTGATAAAATCCATGGAGATATGGGTCCAAGGTCTCTGGGGAATGGGCAAAGAACATAGTAAGCCCGCTGGTCGGGACCTGAGAGTCTTGGACCTAGCACAAACCTCACAAGCGGCGACGTAGGCCTTAACGTCTTTAGGCAACCCAGGCCACCAATAGTTTCTGGCAATGAGGTGTTTGGTACCCAGGGTGCCTGGATGGCCAGATAGTGCGGAGTCATGATTTTCCCTAAGTACCCTTAGCCGGAGTTGCAGGGGGACAAACAGCTTGTTCTCAGGAAGGTTCCCGGGAGCTGAACCTTGATCAGCCGCAATTTCTGAGACTAAATCAGAATCAATAGAGGAAATGATTATACCTGGAGGCAAAATACAAGCAGGATCTTCCTCCGAAGGAGGGCTGGCCATGAAGCTACGCGACAGTGCATCAGCCTTACCATTTTTAGACCCAGCCCTATAGGTGACCACAAAGTTGAATCTGGTAAAAAATAGCGCCCATCGAGCTTGTCTCGGGTTTAGCCTCCGGGCAGATTCTAGGAAAACCAGATTCTTGTGGTCGGTAAGGACCATTACCTGGTGCCTAGCCCCCTCCAGGAAGTGGCGCCACTCTTCAAATGCCCATTTAATGGCTAAGAGTTCGCGGTTGCCAATATCATAGTTACTCTCAGTGGGCGAAAACTTCCTGGAGAAGTAGGCACAGGGACGGAGATGGGTGAGGGACCTGGTACCCTGGGACAAGACAGCCCCCACTCCCACCTCGGATGCGTCAACCTCCACGATGAATGGCTCCATTTGGTTAGGCTGAATCAGCACTGGGGCCGAGATAAAGCACTTCTTAAGGACCTCAAAAGCCTGGACAGCCTCAGGAGGCCAGTGGAGGAGATCACCACCTTTGCGAGTGAGGTCCGTAAGAGGCTTAGCGATGACCGAGAAGTTAGCAATAAATCTCCTGTAATAATTAGCGAACCCCAAGAAACACTGTAACGCCTTCAGGGAGGCAGGTTGGACCCATTCCGCCACAGCCTGGACCTTGGCGGGGGACATGCGGAATTCATGAGGAGTGAGGATTTGACCCAAAAATGGTATCTCCTGCACCCCAAACACACATTTTTCGGTCTTAGCAAACAGTTTGTTTTCCCGAAGGACCTGGAGCACCTTCCTGACATGCTCAATGTGGGAGGACCAGTCCTTGGAAAACACCAGTATGTCATCAAGGTACACTACCAGAAAAATCCCCAGGTAATCTCTTAAAATCTCATTTATGAAATTCTGGAAGACCGCTGGGGCATTACACAACCCAAAGGGCATGACGAGGTATTCGAAATGACCTTCGGGCGTGTTAAACGCAATCTTCCACTCATCCCCCTCTTTGATGCGGATAAGGTTATAAGCCCCCCGTAGATCCAATTTAGAAAACCATTGGGCCCCCTGAACCTGATTAAAGAGATCAGGAATCAAAGGAAGGGGATACTGGTTCCTTACAGTGACCTTATTCAGGTTACGGTAGTCAATGCACGGCCTAAGACCACCATCCTTCTTCCCTACGAAGAAGAAGCCAGCACCTACCGGAGAAGTAGAGGGGCGAATGTAACCCTTGGCCAGGCATTCCTGGATATACTCCCTCATGGCTTCACGTTCAGGACATGAAAGATTAAATATCCTACCCTTAGGAAGCTTAGCTCCTGGTACCAATTCGATAGCGCAATCGTAATCTCTATGAGGAGGTAACACTTCGGAGGCCTCCTTAGAAAACACATCAGCGAAGTCCTGAACAAACTCAGGTAGCGTGTTCACCTCCTCAGGGGGAGAAATAGAATTAACAGAAAAACATGACGTCAAGCATTCATTACCCCATTTGATAAGATCCCCAGTATTCCAGTCAAACGTGGGATTATGCAACTGCAACCAGGGAAGGCCTGAAACCAAATCGGACGATAATCCCTGCATCACCAGTACAGAGCACTGCTCCAAATGCATGGAGCCAACAAGGAGTTCAAAAACAGGGGTATGCTGAGTAAAATAACCATTAGCAAGAGGAGTGGAGTCGATACCCACTACCGGGACAGGTTTAGGCAAATCAATAAGAGGCATAGCAAGGGACATAGCAAATTCCACAGACATGATATTAGCAGAAGACCCTGAATCCACGAAGGCACTGCCGGTAGCAGACCTACCACCAAAAGAGACCTGAAAGGGAAGTAAGATTTTATTACGTTTCATATTTACGGGAAATACCTGTGCGCCCAAGTGACCTCCCCGATGATCACTTAGGCGCGGAAGTTCTCCGGATGCTTATTCTTACGCTTAGGACAGGTGTTCACTTGATGCTTGTCATCCCCACAGTAGAAGCAGAGACCATTCTTCCTGCGGAAATCTCTACGTTGTTGGGGGGACACGAAGGCCCCGAGTTGCATAGGTACCTCCGAGTCTTCCGTGGAAGAGCGAAGCAACGGGACCTCGGGAGGCATCATGGGGGAGTCAGAGGAGAAAACAACAAGACGTTCGCGTTGTCGTTCCCTGAGACGTCGGTCAAGTCGTACCGCTAAAGCCATAACCTGGTCTAGGGAGTCAGAAGAGGGATAGCTAACTAGCAGGTCTTTCAGGGCGTTCGACAGGCCCAACCTAAACTGGCACCTTAAGGCGGGGTCATTCCACTGAGAAGCTACGCACCACTTCCGAAAGTCAGAACAATACTCCTCAACAGGTCTCTTACCCTGACGTAAGGTCACCAGCTGACTCTCGGCAAAGGCAGTCCTGTCAGTCTCGTCATAGATGAGTCCGAGAGCAGAAAAGAAACAATCAACGGAGGAAAGTTCAGGGGCGTCAGGAGCCAAGGAGAAGGCCCACTCTTGGGGCCGTCCTGGAGCCGGTACATAATTATACCCACCCGCTGGCTCTCAGAACCTGAGATGTTGGGCTTTAAGCGAAAGTAGAGCTTAAAACTCTCCCGAAAGGAGAGAAAAGTCCTCCGGTCCCCTGAGAACCGGTCAGGCAACTTGAGGTGGGGTTCAAGAGGTGAGGTGAGGGGCACTACCATGGTAGCATCAGGCTGGTTGACCCTCTGAGCCAGGGCCTGGACCTGTAGGGAGAGACCCTGCATTTGCTGGGCCAGGGTCTCAAGGGGGTCCATAGTAGTGTCAGGGACCAGGGTAGACTAGGTATATGGGCTTGTGATTATGTAATGATGGGGGTAGGGAAACGGACAAGTGAGCCCTAATCTACCCGCCACTCTGTCCCTGCCTACTTGCAACGACCCGCCCTAGGCGACGGGGTACAACTGGGCGGCGGTCCCTACGCTCAGTAAGTGCACGAGACAAACAGACAAAGGTACACAAAGCTAAGGGAAATGGGGCAGTTGCCCACGGCAACACCGTGAGCAACAAGAGAGGTGAACGAGCCGAGTCAAACCAGGAGTGTACGAGGTACCAAACGCAGAGCAGGAGAGTGGTCAGTAAGCCGGGGTCAGTATGGAGCAGGATCAAATAGTTAGGAGCAGTAGCAGGGC
>NW_027464084.1:310000-311517 GCF_050947455.1 Rhinoderma darwinii
TATACAGTGAGGAGGAGGTGATATATATACAGTGAGGAGGAGGTGATATATATACAGTGAGGAGGAGGTGATATATATACAGTGAGGAGGAGGTGATATATATACAGTGAGGAGGAGGTGATATATATATACAGTGAGGAGGAGGTGATATACAGTGGAGGAAATAAGTATTTGATCCCTTGCTGATTTTGTAAGTTTGCCCGCTGTCAAAGACATGAACAGTCTAGAATTTTTAGGCTAGGTTAATTTCACCAGTGAGAGATAGATTATATAAAAAAAATAAAAAAAAAATAACATTGTCAAAATTATATATATTTATTTGCATTGTGCACAGAGAAATAAGTATTTGATCCCTTTGGCAAACAAGACTTAATACTTGGTGGCAAAACCCTTGTTGGCAAGCACAGCAATCAGACCTTTTTTGTAGTTGATGATGAGGTTTGCACACATGTTAGATGGAATTTTGGCCCACTCCTCTTTGCAGATCATCTGTAAATCATTAAGATTTCGAGGCTGTCGCTTGGCAACTCGGATCTTCAGCTCCCTCCATAAGTTTTCGATGGGATTAAGGTCTGGAGACTGGCTAGGCCACTCCATGACCTTAATGTGCTTCTTTTTGAGCCACTCCTTTGTTGCCTTGGCTGTATGTTTCGGGTCATTGTCGTGCTGGAAGACCCAGCCACGAGCCATTTTTAATGTCCTGGTGGAGGGAAGGAGGTTGTCACTCAGGATTTGACGGTACATGGCTCCATCCATTCTCCCATTGATGCGGTGAAGTAGTCCGGTGCCCTTAGCAGAGAAACACCCCCAAAACATAATGTTTCCACCTCCATGCTTGACAGTGGGGACGGTGTTCTTTGGGTCATAGGCAGCATTTCTCTTCCTCCAAACACGGCGAGTTGAGTTAATGCCAAAGAGCTCAATTTTAGTCTCATCTGACCACAGCACCTTCTCCCAATCACTCTCAGAATCATCCAGATGTTCATTTGCAAACTTCAGACGGGCCCTTCTTGAGCAGGGGGACCTTGCGGGCACTGCAGGATTTTAATCCATTACGGCGTAATGTGTTACCAATGGTTTTCTTGGTGACTGTGGTCCCAGCTGCCTTGAGATCATTAACAGGTTCCCCCCGTGTAGTTTTCGGCTGAACTCTCACCTTCCTCAGGATCAAGGATACCCCACGAGGTGAGATTTTGCATGGAGCCCCAGATCGATGTGGATTGACAGTCATTTTGTATGTCTTCCATTTTCTTACTATTGCACCAACAGTTGTCTCCTTCTCACCCAGCGTCTTACTTATGGTTTTGTAGCCCATTCAGCCTTGTGCAGGTCTATGATCTTGTCCCTGACATCCTTAGAAAGCTCTTTGGTCTTGCCCATGTTGTAGAGGTTAGAGTCAGACTGATCATTGAGTCTGTGGACAGGAGTCTCTTATACAGGTGACATGTAAGAGCTGTCTATAATGCAGGCACCAAGTTGATTTGGAGCAGTAACTGGTCTGGAGGAGGCTGAACTCT